>NW_007238852.1:0-3554 GCF_000164805.1 Carlito syrichta
GGAAAAAAAGAAGAGGATCCATTTGTGTATGGAGTAGGAATCATCATGGACAGACAAAGATCATATGGAAAGAGGGACCCAGGTTTCGGTCTAAAGTTGCCAAAAGATGATGGCCCAGAAGACAATAGTGCTGTGGCTTTGTTAGGCCAAGGCAGGAAACTGCTGGAGATGGGGAGTTCAAGACAAGCCTGGGACATGTATCGAGACCTCACCGCTCCCCAGAACGCAAACACTGGTGTCAAGCGTGGTGGCGCCCATTGTCCTGGCTACATGGGATGTGGTGCCCTCCATCCCAGGATGTTCCTTTGCATCACCACCACTGACAGAACTTACAAGTCAAGGTCAAGCACCATGGCTCATGGCCATCAGCCCCATGCCCTGGGAGGCCTAGGGGGAAGGATGCTTGAGCCCAGGGGTCAGAGACCAGCCTGGGCAACATGGCCAGACCTCGTCTCAGTGGGAGGTTCCCAAAATCGAGTCAGGCATGGTGTCACCCAGAGTCCAGGCTGCTCGGGGGCTGAGGCAGGAGTACTGCCTGAGCCCCACAGGTCGAGGGCCTGGGAGCCATGATCATGCTGCTGTTCCCCAGCCCAGTTGACAGAGACTCTGGCAACAAAAATACGCCTCCCACAATGTCACTACAGGTGTCCAGGACTCCCCAGGGAAAGGTCCGCATGGATGGGGGACGATGAAGTGATTGGGAGAAGAAGGAGCCTTCCTGCTGCCCGAAGTTGTAGACCAGGAGACTGGAACCTGAACCAGCCATGGGGTTGCCGAACTGCTTTGATCGCTCTGTGCCTGATGGCCACCCTAGATCAGGGGCTTCTGTTCTGTGATCTCACACATGTCTTTGTTGTGGAGCATGAGTGTTGAGGGTAGAGGCTGGCTTTCTGGGTCACGTTGCTAAAGGCATGGGACGGACATTCGCCTTGGACACCTTTGAAACCTCCTACAAAAAAACAGGCCAGAAAGATTCTTTTCCTCTCCCATCCCAGATGCTGACTCATCACACTGGGTTGCAGGGGTGATGGTGGTGGTCGTGGTGGTGATTATTATTATTTGGATTTGGAATCCTGCTCTGTCACCCAGGTTAGAGCACAGGGGCATTCTAATGGCCACCAAAGACTCCACCTTCTGTGCTTAGACAATCCTCCCCACTCGGTACCCCAAGTGGCTGAAACCACATGCTTGTGCTACCACACTCGGCTAATCTTTGGAATTATTTTTGATGGCCGAGATGAGGTTTCACCCCATGTCCCAGGCAGGTGTCAAAACCGCAGGCTAGGGCCGTCCACTTGCCTGGGCCTCTGAAGAGCCAGGATGCCAGGCTGAGCCTCTGAAACTGGCCTGTGATTGTGGTGGTGGTTGGTATTAATTCTGACTTGAAGTCCCGCTCAGTCAGCCAGGCCAGAGTCCAGGGTCCCTCTCTCGGCCACTGCAGCCTCCACTAGTTGTGCTCCTGTGGACCTCCCACCGTGGCCTACCAAGTGGCTAGAAGGACAGTTGAGCACAATGCTGGATTCATATTTTTGGCATCTTGTAGAGACGAGGTCTGACCAAGGTTCCCGGACTGGACTCGTACCCAGGGGCTCAGGCCATCCTCTCGCCTTGGCCTCCCAGTTAACCAGGATGACAGGTGTGGGACCCCATGCTCGGCCTCCACACCCCTCTCGGGGATCTAACGTGAGGCCTGCTCCCTTCCGATGAACCGGGACCCTGGATAGGGTGGCCGGATTTGCCTGCCAAGCCCTTCCCTGGGGAGCAGCTGGAGCAGGAGCATGTTTCTGCAGGGGCGCCACCCCTCCTCCTGCCTTATTCTTCAGGGTGGACCCACTACCTTCTCACAGGGGCAGCCCCACGGAAAGGGAGGGTGTCACTCTCAAACCTTCAGGTCTCTAGAATGGCCAGACAACTCATGTATTTCTTCTTGGCACTCGGGGAGGCCAAGACAGGAAGATGGCTGGAGCCAGTGAGCTCTAGACCAGTCTGGACAGCATAGCAAGTCCTCACCTCGACCCCAAGTAAAACCCAGAAAACCTTGGCTGATGGCAGACCTCAGCAGGAGGATCACCTCCAGCCCAGAGTTAAAGAAGAGGCATGAAGACCAGGATGTTGACCAAATGGAAAGCCTGTGATTGCAGCAGTTTGGGAGGCCCAGGCCGAGAGGATAGCCAGAGTCGGGTGGTTTGAGAGCAGCCTGCTCAACCTAGTGAGGAAAGAAATGAAATAAAAAAGAAAGAAAGAAATCCTTTCTCCGGCAAACTTTCTGTCCTCAGTCCTTCCCCCAGCTCCCCCACATGTGAGTGTCCCCCAAACTCAGCACCTTCCAGTCTCAACCCTCCCCCAATGGCTGCCCAAGGCTCCTTGGCCAGGTTCCTGCCAGCTCTCCTCTCCAAGGTGAGAAATGTGCCCCAGGCAGGTCGACCCTCCGACTTGACAATGAGGATCTTCCACCAGGAAAGGCCAGAGACACTTCCCTCACCTGGTGACATTTCTTCCCCCCAATCCGATTTTTCCTGCCTCTAAATCCCTTCTCCCTGTGAACACACCAGGAGCAGTTGAGAATCTGTGTATGATTCTGATGTTTGGAGACAGGGTCTGGCTCTGTGGCCAGGCTAGGACCCGGGGACAAGACAGTCATTCATCACCATCCTCAAAATTGCATACTCTGGCAATACTTCCACCATAGCCTCTGGATGGGCCAGGATGATGGGCACCTCGACCCCAGATCACCTGTTGGGATTGGTGCAGAGATGGGGTCTCCCTGACTGGTCAGTGCGGGCCTTGGGCTCCTGGACTCCAACCATCCTCCAGCCTTGGCATCCCAGAGCACTGGAATTCCAGGCATGGGCCCCCACATCGGGCCTTCTGGTTTGTTTTTGATGAAGGATTAAGGCTGGACTCTGGGGCTCAGCCTCGTCATCCCAGTGCTCTGTGATGCTGTGACCAGTAGCCAAACTGAGCCCGTGGGACAAGACCCACTCAGGCACGGGAGTGGAATGGAGAGGAAAGAATGAAGTGGAGAAGTATGGAATGGAATAGAATGGTATGGAATGCAGTGGAATTGATTGAAATGGAATGAATAGAGAACAATGGAATGGAATGGAATGGTAAGGAGAGGAATGTAATGCAATGGAGAGGAATGGAATGGAATGGAGAGGAATGATTTAGAATGGAATGGAGAGGATGGAATGCAAGGGAATGGAGAAGAATGGATTATAATTGAAGGGAATGGAATGGAAGGGACAGGAATGTGTATGATTGGAACGGAGTGAATGGAATGGAGAGGAATGTAATGGTATGAAGTGGAGTGAAATGAAATGGATTGGAATTTAAAGGAGAGGAAAGGAATAGAATGGAATGGAGTGGAATGCAATGGAAGGGAATGGAATGGAATGGAGAGGAAGGAAATGGAGAGGAAAGGAATGGAATGCAATTGAATAGAATGGACAGGAATGGAATTGAATGGATTGCAGGGAATGGAATGGAGAGGAAAGGAATGGAAACGAATAGAATGGAATGGAATCAAATTGAGAGGAATGGAATGGAAATGA
>NW_007238853.1:0-614 GCF_000164805.1 Carlito syrichta
AGTCGACTTGTTAACTGTCTTAAATATTCTGCCGAGTAGTCAGCCAAGTAGTCAACTGGGTTAACTAGTTGACGGACGAGTTGACACACTAGATAGCAAGGTTAAGAAGTTGCATGGTGGTTTATTCGCATAAATAGTCGGCCAAATATTCGGCCAAATATTTGGCCGACTAGTTAGCTGAACTAACAAGTGAGACGACTAGTTAGTTGAGATAACTTGTCGCTTGACAAGATGGTCGTCTTGTTGGTCAATTGTTTAGCTGACTTAACTAGTCAGTTGGCGAGTGAGATGACAGGTGAACTGATGTAGCTAGATGGATGGCAAGTGAGCAGACTGGTCAGGTGACTTTACTAGTTGGCCAGCGAGTAATTCGAATGGTAAGCTGACTTATCTAGTCAGACAGTGAGTGAGCTGATGGGTCAGCTGCCTTTTGTCAGCTGGTGAGGTGCCAACAGGTCAGAAGACTTAACTAGTCAGGCCGCAAGTAAGCTGACAGGTGAACAAACTTAACTAGTTCGCTGGAGAGTGAGCCGATGGGTGAGTTACCTTAACTAGTTAACCAGCGAGTGAGCCAATTGGTGAGCCTACTTAACTAGTCAGCTGGAGAGCAAATC
>NW_007238854.1:0-4458 GCF_000164805.1 Carlito syrichta
ACTTACCCAAAATAACTATGGTGCCAACTCGTCACCCATCTATTTAACCAAGCTAAATAGTTGGCCGATTAGTCGGTCAAATTGATAAGCCAGGTAACAAGTTGGCCGAGTAGTCAGCCAACATGTTAAACCAGCTAGCTACACGGCTGACTCATTAGTCAACAAGTTAAGTCACCTACCTAACTCGTTACCCAACTAGTTAAGTCAGCTATTTCACTCCTTTACCAACTAGTTAAAACAGTCATTTAACTCATTAAACAACTCACTAATTCAGCTAGATATCTCGTAAGCTAACTAGTTATGTCAGCTGGCTAAGTGAACTAGCTAACTAGCTAGCTAGGTAATTCAGCTAGCTATGACATCTAGCTCACTAATTAGCTATTTATTTAAGTCAGATACTTAAGTCTGCTACCTAACTAGTTTGCTAATTATCTAAGCCAGCTCATTATTCAGCTAGTTAAATAGTTATCTAATTATTTAATTCAGTTTAAGTCAGCTAGATAGCTAGTTAAGTCACCCAGTTAAGACAGCTAGCCATGTAGTTAAGTCAGCTAGCTAAGTCAGCTTGCTCACCAGCTGAGTAGATAAATCAGTTCACCGGTCGTCTTGCTTGCTGGTTGTCTAGTTAAGGCAGCTCCCATGTCGGGTAACTCACTGGCTAACTATTTAAGTTTGCTCACTGGTCGGATCATTTGCCGACTGACTAGTTAATTTTTCTGACCATTTGGCTCACTTGTTAGTCGACTAAATTCAGCTGACCAGTCAGCTCACTCACCTGCTGATGAGTTAAGTCAACTGACAAGTCGGCTCACTCGTGGACCAAATAGTTAAGTCAGCTGATCAGTCAGCTCACTTGCCGGCTGACTAGTTAAGTCAGCTCACCTGTGGGCACACTCGCTGACTGGCAATTAAGTAAGCTAACTGATCAGTTGACTACCCGGCTGACTATTTAAGTCAGCTAACCAATCAGTGACTAGTCGGCCAACTGGTCAGCTGACAAATTAGGTCACTTACCTTGTGGGACGACTAGTAAGGTCAGTTATATAGTCGGCCAAGCAGTCAGCCGACTAGTTAGGTCAGCAAACTAGCCAGCCTGCTAGTTAACCGAGCTAACTTGTGGGCCAAATCGTCAGTCAACTAATTAACCCAGCCGACTTGTTAAGCCAGCTAATAAGTCAACCGAGTAGTCAGCCAACGTGTTAAACCAGATAAGTTGTCATCTGCATCGTCCACCAACATGTTAAGTCACCTAGCCAACTTGTTACCCAACTAATTAACACAGCTAGTTAACTCATTTACCAAATAGTTAAAACATTTAGCTAACTCATTAACCAACTTGTTAAGTCAACTTGCTATGTCATTAGCCAACTAGTTAAGTCACTTAGGAGAGTCAGCTAGCTAATTAGTTAGCTAACTGGGCCAGCTAGATAAGACAGCTAGCTCACTAGTTAGGTAACTATTTAAGTCAGCTACTTAAGCCTGCTTCCTGAATAGTTTACTAACTAGTTAAGTCAGCTAGTTATTGAGCTAGCTAAATAGTTAGCTAACTATTTAAATCACGTAGTTAAGCCAGGTATCTAACGAGTTAAGTCAGTCAGCTAAGTCAGCTAGTTAAGTAGTTAAGTCAGCTAGCAAAGTTATCTACTTATGCCAGCTACCTAATTTGGTCAGCTGGTTAAGACAGCTAGCTAGGTAGTTAGCTAACAGTTTAAGTCAGCAGGTTGAGTCAGATAGTTAGCTAGTTAACAAATGGGTTAAGTAAGCTGGTTGAGTGAGCTAGGTAGCTAGATAGCAAACGGGTTGAGTCAGCTGTTTGAGTAGGCTAGCTAGCTAGTTAGCTAACCAGTTAAGTCAGATGGATTAGTCAGCTAGCTAGCTAGTAAGTTAACAAGTTAAGTCAGCTGGGTGAGTCTGCTAGCTAGCACATTAGTTAACGAGTTGTCAGATGATTAAGTCAGCTAGCTGGAATGTTAGATAATGAATAAGCTAACTATGTAGCCATCTGATTAAGTCAGCTAGCTAGCTAGGCAGCTAACTATTTAAGGCAACTTGTTAGCAGCTGGTAGCTAGGTAGCCTTTAGCTAAATTTTTAAGTCAGCTGGCTAGCTAGGTAGTTAGCTTGTTAAGTATGTTAGTTAAGTCAGCTGACTAGTCAGTTTGCTATCTAGGTAGCAAGCCAGTTAAGTCTGTTGGCTAGCAAGCTGGCTAGTTTGTTAATTCAGCTAGGTAAGAGAACTAGCAAGCCAACTGGCATTGTAGGTAGCTAGATAGTTAAGTCAGCTAGATAGCTACCTGGCTAGCTAGTGTGTCAGTGAGTTAAATGTGCTGTGTAGCCAACTAGTTAGCTGGTTAAGTCAGCTAGTTCAGACGGCTGTCTAGCCAGCTGGCTAGTTATATAGCTAGCTATATAAGTCAGCTTCCCAGCCAGCAGGCTAGCTGTTCAAGTCAGCTAGTTAAGTCAGAAAGCTTGCCTGTTGGCTAGGTAGGTAACTGGCTAGTTAAGTGAGCTGGCTAGATAGCTTGCTAGCAAAAGTCAGCTAGGTAATTCAGTTGGCTAGCCAGGTGGCTAGATAGGTAGCCAGCTATTTAACATAGCTGTCGAACCAGTTGACTTGCTGGTTATGTCAGCTAGTTAAGTCACCTGGCAACCAGCTGGCTAGCTAGTTAAGTCAGCTCGTTAAGTCAGTTGGCTATCCAGCTGGTTATTTTGTTAAAAAGTTAGTTAAGTCTGATGGCTAGTGAGATGCCTAGCTAGGTAGTTATTTCAGCTAGTTAAGTCAGCTGGCTAGATAGGAAGCTAGATATATGTCAACTAGTCATGTCAGGTAGTTAACTAGTTAAGTCAGGTAGTTAAGTCAGCTGGCTAGCTAGATAGCTAGCTAAGTAGCAAGTTACTTAAGACAGTTAGCTATGCCAGCTGGCTAACTAGGTAGCTAGCTGGTCAAGTCAGCTAGTTAAGTCAGTTTTCCAGCTTAAGTTAATGAATTAAGTCAGCTGGCTAGTCAGCTGCCTAGCTAGGTAGCTAGTTAGTTAAGTCAGCTGGCTAGTCAGTTAGCTAGCTGGTTAAACAACCTAGTTTAGTCAGCTCACTAGCCAGATGGTTAGCTACGTAGCTGGGTAGCTAAGTCAGCTGGAAAACAAGCACACTACATAGGTAGCTAGCTAGTTAAGTCACCTGACTATCCAGTTGGCTAGCTAGGTAGATCAGGCAGTTAAACCAGACTGCTAGCCAGTTGGCTAGCTAGTTATGTTGCCTAGTTAAGTCAGCTAGCTTGACAGCTCTCTAGCTAGATAGCTAAATAGTTAAGTCAGTTGTCTATCCCACTGGCTAGATAGTTAAGTCACCCAGTTAAGTCAGCTGGCTAGCCAGCTGGCTAGCTATATGACAAGCTAATTAATTCCACTGACTAACAATCAGGCCAGCTATGTAAGTCAGCCAGTTTTGTCAGGTGGCTTCACAGCAGACTAGATAGGTAGCAAGATAGTTAACTCAGTTGGCCAGCCAGCTGACGAGCTAAATAAGCCAGTAAGTTAATTCAGCTGGCTAGCCAGCTAGCTAGCTAGGTAGAAAGCTCGTTAAGTAACCTGGCTAGCAATCTGTCTCACTAGTTGTCACCTTGTTGAGTCAGCTGGCTAGCTAGGTAGCAAGCTAGTTAAGACAGCTGGTTAGCAAGTGGGATAGCTAGTTAAGTCAGCTAGTTAATTCAGTTGGCTTTCAAGCTGGCTAGCTTGGTAACTAGCTAGTTAAGTCAGCTGACTAGCAAGCTAGCTGGCTAGCTGGTTAAGACAGCTAATTAATTCAGATGGTAAGCCAGCTGGCTAGCTAGTTAAGTCAGCTGGGCAGCCAGCTGTCTAGCAGTTTAAGTCTGCTAGTTAAGTCATCTAGCCATCCAGTTTTCGAGCTAGGTAGCTAGTTAGTTGTCAGCTGGCTAGCTATGTAGCTAACCAGTTTAGTCAGCTAGATAAGGCAGATGGTTAGTTAGTAAAGTCAGTTAGTTAAGTCAGCTGGCTATCCAGCTGCCTAGCAATTGAGCTGGCTAATTAAGGCAGGTACCTAGCCAGCTGGCTAGCTAGTTAAATAACCTAGTTAAGTCATCACGCTGGATAGCAGGTTAGCTAGGTATGTAGGTGGTTAATTCAACTGGCAAGCCAAGGGATTATATAGGTTGGTAGCTAGTTAAGTCAACTGGCTAGCCATCAAACTATCTAGTTTTGTCAGCAAGTTATGTGAGCTTGCTATCCAGCTGCCTAGACAGGTAGATAGATAGTTAAGTCTGCTGGTTAGCCAGCTGGCTACTTCGATAAGTCAGCTAGTTAAATCAGCTGGCTAGGCTGCTGGCTACATATGTAGCTAGGAAATTAAATCAGCCGGTTAGCCAGCTGGACAGCTAGTTAAGTCAGTTAGTTAACTCAGCCAGCTAACTAGCTGGTTAGCTAGTTAAGTCAACTCATTAAGTC
>NW_007238854.1:5620-6546 GCF_000164805.1 Carlito syrichta
AATCGGTAACTAGCTAGTTAATTCACCTGGCTAGCCACCTGTCTAGCTAGTGATGTCAGCTAGTTGAGTCAGCTGCCTACCCAGCTGGCTAACTAGTTAAGTCAGCTAATTGAGTGAGCTGGCTATCCAACTGGCTAGCAGGCTAAGTCAGCTAGTTAGTTTTTAGTGGTTAGCCAACTGGTTAGCTAGATAGACAGCTAATTAAGTCAATGATTTAAGTTAGCTGGCTAGTAGGTTGGCTAGCTAGGTGGATAGCTAGTTAAGTCAGCTGGCTAGCCATATGGTTATGTAGTTAAATCAGCTAGTTATGTCAGTTTGTTAGCCACCGGGTAGCTTGGTGGCTGACAAGTTAAGATGGCTGGTTAGCAGGCTGGTCAGATAGGTGGCTAGCTAGTCAGGTAGGTGGCTAGCTAATCATCTAGCTAGTCATCTTGCTAGTCAGCCAGCCAGTTAAGTCTGCTAGATCATCAGCTAGCTAGTCAGCTAGATCGTTATGTCAGCTAGCCAGCTAAATAGTCAGTTGACTAGCTAGATAAGTAACCTAGTTAAGTCACCTGGCTAGACAGCTGGCTCACTAGGTGACTAGCTAGTTATGTCAGCTTTCCAGCCAGCTGGTCAACTATTTAAGTAATCTAGTTAAGTAAGCTGTATTGCCAGCTGGCTAGCTAGGTAGCAAACTAGTTAAGTCAGTTGGCTAGCCTGCTGGCTAGCTATTTAAGTCAGCTAGTTAATTCAGCTGGTTTCCCAGCTGGCTAGTTACGTAGCTAACTAGTTAAGTCAGCTGGATAGCTACCAGGCTATCTAGTGTTGTCCGCCAGTTATTTCTACTGGCTAGACAGCTGGCTAACTGGTTAAGTCAGCTAGTTGATTCTGCTGGCTAACCAGCTGGTTAGCTGGTTAAGTCAGCTAATTCATTCAAGTGGCTA
>NW_007238854.1:7939-8848 GCF_000164805.1 Carlito syrichta
CTCACACGCCAGATGATTAGTTAAGTCAGCTAACAGGTCAGCCGCCTAGTCAGCCAACTAGTAGTGTCAGCAAACTAATTGGCCGAGTAGTGGGCTAACTTGTCAGCTGACATACTAACTCATCTAAGTAGTCGCCGACAAGTTAGGCCAGCTAACTAGTTGGCCTAGCAATAGGCCGACTAGTTAGTTCAGCACACCAACCAACCAAATAGTTAACAGAGCTGACTAGTGGGCCAACTCGTCAGTCAACAACTTAAGTCACCTAGCAAACTCGTTAAACAACTAGTTAAGTCAGCTAGTTGACTCGTTTACCAACTATTTAAAAGAGGTTGCTAACTCATTAACCAATTTGCTAAGTCAGCTACCTATCTCGTTAGGCAACTAGTTAAGTCAGCTAACTAATTCAGCTAGCTAAGTCAGCTAACTCACTATTTAGCTAACTATTTAAGTCAGGTACTTAAGTCTGTTAAATAACTAGTTATCATATTAGTTAAGTCAGCTAGTTATTCAGCTAGTTAAAGAGTTAGTTAACTATTTAATTCAGGTATTTAAGTCAACTAGTTAACTAGTTACATCAGCTAGTTAAGCCAGCTACATAAGTAGTTAAGTCACCTACCTAATTCAGCTAATTAAGTCAGCTTTCTAATTCAGTCAGCTAGTTAAGACAACTAGCTAACTAGTTAGCTAACGGATTAATTCAGCAGGTTGAATCAGGTAGTTAGGTAATTAATTAACTGGCTAAGTCATCTAGTTGAGTCAGCTACCTAGCTAGTTAACAAACGGGTTGAATTAACTGGTTGAGTAGGTAAGCTAGCTAGTTAACCGATGTTCATTAACTAACAAGTTGTACCAGATCACTAAGTCAACTAGATAGCACATTAGATAACATGCAAGCTAACTAGTTAGCTA
>NW_007238855.1:0-495 GCF_000164805.1 Carlito syrichta
CCAACAGGTCAGCTAACTTGTTGGCTCACTCTCAGGCTAATCAGGTTAGCTAGCTAGTCAGCTTGCTTACCAGCCAACTAGATAAGTCAGCTCACCAGTCGGGTCGTTAGCCACCTGACTAGTTAAGGCTGCTCATCCATCGCATCACTTGCCAGATGACTAGTTAAGTTGGCTCACAGGTCGGCTCACTCACTGGCCTACTACTTAAGTCCTCTGAGAAATTGGCTCAATTGACAGTCGACTAAAGTCAGCTGACCAGTCAGCTCACTCCCTGGCCGACTGGTTAACTCAACTTACAATCGACTCACTCGACGGCCAACTAGTTAAGTCAGCTGACCTGTCGGCTCACTCGCTGGACAATTAGTAAAGTCAACTCACCTCTTGACTCACACGCCAGATGATTAGTTAAGTCAGCTAACAGGTCAGCCGCCTAGTCAGCCAACTAGTAGTGTCAGCAAACTAATTGGCCGAGTAGTGGGCTAACTTGTCAGCTGA
>NW_007238856.1:0-599 GCF_000164805.1 Carlito syrichta
GCCCCTTGAGACTCAGTAATAACTCTCTTCCCTGGGGTATAGTCCTGGACTTCTGGAGGGAAAACTTTCTTGCTCATACTCAAATAAAGACCTTGGAGAGGTGGCCTGGGTGACCCCACTGAGCTCCATCTTGGAAAAAGATAGGATTCCAGACACACAGGGGAAGTCCCTGTGTCCCTACTGGGGAAGTCCCACTTCTTGGCTCAGATGCAACCATACTGCTGGACACACCCCAGGCTTCTCCTTGCAGCAGGAAAAGTCCACCAAGGAAATGCTGGAGTGTTCAGTTCTCCAGGCTGGCTGATGTTGCGGATTCGGGAGAAGAAGATGCAGGGCATCAAGCCATCAGATATGCCACCATAAGCTCTTCCTCACTCAAAGCTGCCAGTCACTGGCCCTGCCAAGGGCAGGGTAGATTCCACTGCTACTTCTGGGCCACCTCCCATGCAACTCTGGAGAGATAGAGTTGAGCTGTCACCACAATCCAATGTCCTTGCGTGGCTATTCAGAATGATCTGGGTTTCCTGGGGAAGAACAGTGGCTGTAAAAGAAACAGCAGAATCTTGGAGGATAAGATGGATGCTTTGGAGGATAAAACA
>NW_007238857.1:0-12198 GCF_000164805.1 Carlito syrichta
ATACTTGCAGTTGAGAGGCGGGATCCTTGTGGAAGCCAAGGTTCCATTCATCAGCAAGTTTGCAGAAGACATTGTGGGTTCCTTGTTCAGGGTCTGACCCTAGGATTCAGGCACTAATGTCCTCAGAGAGGTGCCAGTGGCCTGTTAAAGGGGACACTGCTCCTTCGAGGCTATGTAGAGTTTACATGGAGGAGGCCCACAATCCAGATGCAGGTTAAGCTGCCTGTAAGCATAACCAGGGCTAGTGGCAGGCCCAGAAGCCATGAGGTGACCTGCCTAGGCAGGGGAGCCTGATGGAACAGAGGAACAGATGGCACCTGATGCCAAGCACGCCCCCAGCAGGACTCGAAAACAAATTGAGTAAGAAAACTGCCCATTGAGGGCTGATTGTGATGCCTGAGATGGCAAAAAGAGTAAGACAGGGAGACACATATCCTAAGAGATCACCTCCCCTCTCAGCCAAGCACACACTGACTAGCCTGCACCTATGATATCTCAGTGGGGCTCGTGACAGAGATGGGGCACATGGAAGGGCATATAGACACCACCAAGCCTCAAGAAGAGGAGACAATGGGTACGGCAGGAGGTCCTGCCAAACACTGGTGCAGGTGGCTATTCTAGCCCTCGGGACTTCCTGCTGCTGCTTGCAAGGTGATGGGCACCCGGGTGGCCACTCTGTGGGGATGGGTGGGGACTGCCCAGCTTGAGCACCCAGGGGCTGTGTCCTGGCCTATCCTCTGGGTCACAGGGGCAGACACTGTGCAAAGCTCAGCCCAGGAGCTGGAACCCTGGTCCTATCAGGCTCCTCAAGGACTTCTCCCATCTCCATGGCTATCCTGGTCCAAGGGTCACGAGCTCAGCTGCAAAAGGTTCCAAAGAGGTGAAGCAATGGTGGGACCTGACTGGATGCTCCCCACTATGACATCTCTTCCCAGTAGGTGGAGTCTCTTTGTTTCTTTTTACAAATTGGGTAAAATCCCTTAAGCTTTAGAATATTCTTCGGATGATCCATGTGGTGGGGTGTTGAGAGCTGGTCACTGAGGCCCACTGAGCATCAGGGATCAGGAAGTGCCATAGACCCCGAGACCACTAGGATGTGCTCAGGAGCTGTTGACCCATTCCCTCCCTCCTTTTCCATTTGGCACAAACTATCAAGAAAAATTCCAGCTGGCTCTAACAGAAAACTCTGAGACCGGAACAAACACAGCTAACTTAGGAGTCTATTGTTCCCATTCCCCACAGCTTATGGTCTTTTGCTTTATCACAATTTAAGTTTGGCTTTGAGTCACATTGAGAAGCCTTAGTGCAGGTCACAGGTTCTCTTGATGTGACCTTTAGAAATTTATAGATACAGGTTTTTAAAAAATAGTTTCTATAGTTTTAAAAAAATTAATAACCATCTTATTATAAAAGTATAGTTCAGTTTGATTTAGGGGAGCCAGTGAAGTTTGAATTAGGCCAGCTGGTACTAGGAGAGTGTAACCATAACAGCAATTGTTTTAATAAAAACTAGTTTGAATTAATACATAATAGTGAAAGTTAATAATTCACTATGGTGGTTTTGAGTTTAGACATTGAGTGATATTAATTCAAAATGATGTAGCTGTAATACAATTAAGGGCACGTAAAAACTGGTTTGGGGAACATTAAGCTAGCATAAAATACAAAACGACAATTTGTGGTTGTTCTTCCTCATGTTGTTCCTCATGTTCTTCCTTATGTTTGAAAGAACATTTGTTTGAGAGTGGGGGGTGTCCTTTGTGCACCTGGACCTATTCATGTGAAAGGCACATGCTACCTTTGTTTCCTGTGATGATGACTTTGCAGAGTTTGGAGATAAAAGCCCTGAGATTACACCCATTAAACGGCTTCTGGTCACTTGAGCAGGAGTCCAGTCTCTTTCTTTCTCCCCTCTTCTCTTTCTTTTTATCTTTCCAAAATAATTGCTGACGCTGCCCCAACTTCCAAGGGACCCCCTAAATCTCTCTGCAGGGGCTGGCCCCCCACATCTGGCACCCAACGTGGGGCCGTGGAAAGGTAAGCTTTTTTTCTCATTTCAGGGCAGCTAAGATCTTACCCAGGGCACTGCCGACCCCTCTGCAGAGAGGCAGAGCGAGGACGGGTAAGCAAAGTTTTTGTGAAGCCAGAGCTGTGATTTAATCATGGGCCAGAGCAAATCTAAGGAGCAGAAAATGTTCATCAGTATCTTAATCAATACTCTCCCTAAGCATGGAACTAAAGTCTCTTCTGCTGATCTAGCTTGTTTTCTATATTTTGTTCAGGAACATTGTCCCTGGTTTCCTGAAAAGGGGACAGTGAATTTGTATATCAGGGAAAAAGTGGGGGAAGAACTAATACTGTATTATACTCAACATGGGCCCAAAAAAGTGCCACCTGATGCTTTTTCTTTATGGAACTTAACAAAGATGCTTTAGATCCTCAGCATGATTATGAGAAATTTCCTTCCAAAAAGGCCATTGATAATGATGAGGATGATGAAGAAACTTTTCCTTTTGCTGCTGCCTCTGCACCTTCAAATTATGATGATAAATTATCCCCACAGGACATGACAGGTTTGGAGAATGAAGCCACAAATTACCACGGTAACAATTACCTTAATAACACTAATCTACCTCTTCCACAGTTTCCTCTCCATGAAGCAGAGGTAAGAAAGCCAAACCTTACACCTGGCAGTGCCCCTGCCCCTCCTTTTCTTTTTGGAATACAGGCTGCTCAAGCAGAGGCAGAGAAGGAAGGAGATTTCAGTTTATCAGCATGTTTTCCAGTGACTATTACTGACATTGATGGAGTGGGCCAAGCGCAATGGGAGTTTTTACCTTACAAGTTGGTAAGAGAATTAAAAGAGGCCAGTTCACAATATGGTCCTTTGTCTTCCTATACTCTTACTATTTTAGACCAATTCGCTTCTTGCTGGATGACTGCTTCTGATTGGCAGCAATTGGCTAAAAGCTGCTTATCCAGAGGAGCCTATTTACATTGGAGAACAGAGTATGATGAAAAGGTGAAAATTCAGATGGCAAAAAATCAAAATCGTCCACCAGATACATTTGTTATTGTTAAAGATATGCTGACAGGTATTGGGCACATAACTTATGCCACATACAATGCTCAAGTAGTTTTCCCTAGAGAAGTGTATACTCAAATAAGCCACTGTGCTTCTACAGCTTGGAGAAAGTTGCCTGCTGATTCTACTCAAACTCCTTTTTCGTTTGAGATAAAGCAAAAGGCAGATAAAAACTATGAGGATTTCATCTCCAGATGAACCACTGCTGTCAAACGAGTAATTACTAGCAAAGAGGCAGCAGAAGTTTTAAACAATTGACTGTTGAAAATGCTAATAACACTTGTCAGGCTTTAATAAGACTGATAAAAAGGACCAGCAATATAATTGATTATATCAGACAATGATGATGATAATGATGAACAGACCTTCCTTTTTGCCACCCTTACTGCACTTCTTTCTAAGGTTTTCTTTTAAAAGTTGAGAATACTGAAATAAAATCTGGATTTAGTTACACTTTTCTTTTTCTTATAGGAATGCAGAGAACTCGAGCAATAATAAACAAAAGTATATAAGTAATATATAAATGATATAAGTAATATAGGTAATATAAACAATATATATAAGCAATATGAGCAATATATAAGTAATATAAGCAAAAGTATATAAGTAATGTGTAAACAATATAAGTAATAAATAAGTATAAACAATATATAAGCAATATAAGCTATATATATAAACAATATATAAGTAATATAAATAATATAAGTAATACATAAGTAATATAAGTAAAAGTATTTAAGTAATAAGCAAAGGAATGTCACATTGCAGTCTTACTTTAACTGTGGTCAAGTCAGACACATTAAGAGAGACTGTCTGGCTAAGCAAGGTATGGCTAGCTTACATGGCACATCATCACCCACTGGGTCTACTCGACCAAAAACCTTGTGTCCCAAATGCCAAAAGGGCTTTCTCTGGGCTAGAGAATGCCTTTTTAAGTTTCATAAAAATGGTAGTCCTTTAAATCAACAAGTCATCCCAGCTCAGGGAAACTTCCAGAGGGGCCAGTCCCAGCCCCACCTGACAATAAGGGCACAGCTTCCACCATGAAACCATTCGTTCCTTCTGCTCCATCGCAGAACTCATCCAAGCCACCCCTGGGAGTACAGGACTGGACTTGTGTTCCTCCACCACAGCAGTATTAACTCTGGACGTTCCAGTAACCCCAATTCCTATGGGAGTAAAGGGCCCTCTCCTGGAAGAAATAGTGGGTCTAATATTAGGTAGAAGTTCCTTATCTTTACAAGGAATTTCCATTATTCCTGGAGTGGTGGATTCAGATTACACAGAAGAGATCCAGGTGCTTGTTGCTCCCCCTAGCAAAACTGTGCAGTTTAACAAAGGTCAGAGAATAGCCCAGTTGCTGCTTCTGCCTTATTATAAAGCAGGTAAAACTTTAACTGACTTGCCTAGATGTGACTCTGAATTTGGTTCTAGCAATGTTGTTTTTTGGGTTCAGGAGGTTACTAACTCTAGACCTCTAAAAGATTTATATATACAAAGAGATAAAATTAAAGACTTGTTGGATATGGGAACCGATGTTTCCTGTATTGCCAGAAAAATTGGCCTGCTTCCTGGTCTACTCAAATAGCTCCTTCAGGACTCAAGCATTAGTCGAGCACCCTAAAATTTTAAATTGGACAGAAAATGAAACTTCAAAAACTTTTTGCCATACTTTATTCCATCTATGCCCTTTACATTATGGGGAAGAGATATTCTTGCTCAAATGGGCATGCATTTATATAGTCCTAATAACAAAGTTTCAGCACAAATATTACCAATGGTCTATGATCCCTTTAAGGGACTTGGCACAGATGGACAGGGAATGCAGGAACCTCTCCAAGTTAATGAAAAGACAAATGGAGCTGGCATTGGCTATTCAAATTTATCCATTGTTCCCAAGACCCTATTACCTGGAAAACCGAGGAACCGGTTTGGGTGGAACAATGGCCCATGTCCTCAGAAAAGCTTTAGGCAGCCAAAAAACTAGTTTGACAACAATTAGAGGCTGGTCATATAGAGCCTTCTAGTAGCCTTTCTGAATGGCAACCACTAGCCCTTGAAACACTGTTAATTTCATAATTAAGAAAAAATCTGGTAAATGGAGACTTTTACAGGATTTAAGAGCTATTAACACTACTATGGAAGCTATGGGAGCATTGCAGCCTGAATTGCTATACCCGTTAACTTTAATATTATAGTTATTGATTTACAGGATTGTTTCTTTACTATACCTATAAGCCCAGAGGATTGTAAACAATTTACATTTAGTTTACTCTCTGAGAATTTAAAGCAACCATTTTAAAGATTTCAATGGAAAGTCCTGCCACAAGGTATGAAAAACCAGCACACCTTGTGCCAAAAGTATGTGAAATGCAGCCTTACAAGGTATTAGAAGCCAATATCCTGATCTCTATTTAATCCATTATATAGATGACACTTTGCTGGCTCACAAGAATCGTGCCCTTTTACTTGAAATTCTTAATGAAACTGTGACTGCTCTCAATGATTTCAGTTTGAAAATTTCTCCTGAAAAAATTCAAACCAATCCTCCTTTCACATATCTTGGCCGTGTGTTAAACACACAAACAGTGAGTCATCAACCTTTGCAGTTCTGAAAAGATCACTTGGTAACATTAAATGATTTCCAAAAACTGTCAGGAGATACTAATTGGATTAGACCTTACTTACATATTACCACATCAGATTTAAAACCTTTATTCAATATTTTACAAGGGAATTCTTCTCCCAATTCTAAGAGAATTCTCACATCAGAGGCCAAGGAAGCCTTGTCCCTTATGAAAAAGGCTATTGAGTCTCAAAAAGTTAAGAGAATAGATTACTGCCTACCTTGGGACTTAATTATTCTGGCCACTCTCCATACTCCCACAAAATGCCTGTGGCAATAAAACCAATAAAACAACTTGATCTACCGGTAACCTCTAAAAAAAAAAAAATTGGCTTCCTATCCCTATTTAGTAGCTTTACTTGTAACCAAGGGAAGACAAAGAAGCGTTGAATTATTTGGACATAATGTACACAATATAATTGTTCCTTATGATAAATTTCAATTTCAGACTTTGTTTCAAACTAGTGACGATTGGCAGGTAGCCCTAACTGATTGTAGGGGACAAGTTTTGTTTCATTTACCCAAAGTCCACTGTTACACTTTATAAAACAAAATCCTATAATTTTTCCTCACAATTGTTCCCTAGATCCCCTGGAGGGAGCAGCCCTGGTTTTTACTGATGGCTCCTCTAATGGGAAAGCTGTAGCAGTCATTAATAATGAGTCTCACGTATGGCATACCTCAGAAATTTCAGCACAGAAAACAGAATTAAGGGCAGTTTTATACACTTTTACAACTTTAAAAGACTCTAAATTTAATTTATATACTGATTCTTGTTATATTAAAGGACTATTTCCTCATATTGAAACAGCTACTATACTGGTTAACAAAACTACAATTTTGGAACTATTGATTCAATTACAGCAACTAATTAATAACAGAAAGGAATAGTTTTTTGTGGGCCATATTAGGTCTCATTCTGGCCTCCCAGGACCTTTGCACCAAGGCAATCAATTAGCTGATGCCTTAATTAAGTCTACTGTATGTGCTGCAGTAGAAACCAAGGCAGTTACTCAGGCTCAACTTTCTCATAAAATTCATCATCAAAATGCTACTGCCTTACATTATCAGTTTCACTTACCCAGGGAAGCAGGTAGACAAATCATTAAGAATTGTCCAGCTTGTCCTACCTTTGTTACAGCTCCAGAAGGAGTTAACCCCTGAGGACTGAAACAAAATGTGCTATGGCAAATGGATGTAACTCACTTTCCCAGCTTTGGGAAATTGTCTTATTTGCATGTTACAGTGGATACATTTTCTCATGTTATTTTAGCTTCAGCAAGAACTGGAGAAGCCTACAAGGACGTGGTACAACATTTATTCCTTTGTTTCTCAGAGCTAGGTACACCAAAGCAACTTAAAACTGATAATGGTCCTGCATATACATCTAAATCTTTCCAACAGTTTTATTCCCATTTTAATATTTCTCATTCCACAGGAATTCCTTACAATCCACAAGGTCAAGCCATAGTTGAGAGAGCCCACCAAACTTTAAAAAATCAAATAAATAAATTAATAGAGGGGGAGTTTAAGTATAGCTCTCCTCACCATATTTTAAATCATGCTTTATTTGTTATAAATCATTTAAATTTAAATTCTTTGGGCAGCTCAGCTATGACTAGACACTGGAACCCAGAAGGAAATGTTAAACCTATGGTAAAATGGAAGGATCTCCTTACAGGCCAATGGAGAGTGCCTGACATATTGCTAACCAGTGGGAAGGAATATGCTTGCATATATCCACAGAATGAATCTACTCCTGTTTGGATTCCTGATCAATTTATCTGACATGCCTGCATTGACCTAGCGACCAAAACGAGTGGCAAGGATACTACTGATTCAGAGGAACACTAGATGTGACAACATGCCTGCTAGTCACTGGGACGAGGAAGCTTCCTCATTGCTTCAGGAATGCCCACTGCTTGCTGAGCCACAACTTCAGCATGATTCACCCGAAGAGAGAACAACTTTGAGCTACCAGATGAGAAATCTTTCACTACAGGATGAGAATATTCCTCATTCTCGGCTGTCCCATACAAGATGACAAGCTACCAGACGTAATGTCTTCAGTGCTTGCCATTCATGACTACCAACGTGGGAACAAATGAAATCTTTGGTTGAAGAAGCAGGAGAAATGGAAACCTGCCCCGTCGTGTCACAAGAACTTTGCCACCATCTAGTATACCCATTTGCTCTCCTAATGACACCAAGAAAGACTGGTTACTCATTCAACGAGACACCAGGTATCCAGAGTGGAGGGAGTACATTTATGGATCTAAAGTAAACTATTTATACCTAGTAAAAAAACTATAACAACTACTATCAGAAATAAACAAATTGTTATTTCATACCTACAAAATAAGAGCCTGCTTACAATCCTCTTATATTTTTCTTGTATGAAATGAATACCAAAATGTTACAATTTACTATCACAATAATGTTTATAAGGTGTCTTGTGTGGAATGTCTTTTAACAAATTGTTTCACTGATGCCTTTTATAAGGGATTTGTAATCTTAAAACAACCTCCCTATTTAATGGTTCCAGTACAACTGTTATCTCGCTGGCGTGATTAATATGCTTTACAAATGTTGTATGAAGTCAATTCCCTTCTGAAGAAAAGACAAAAAAGGTTTTTGCCGCTGTAGTCTTGGTAATTACAGCCCTAATAGCTGTTGCTACTTCGAGAGCAGTTTCAGCTGTGACTCTAGCACAGGGGATCCACACAGCTACCTTCACTGATCAGTTATCTAAGAATGTTTCTATAGCCTTAGATACCCAAGAGATTATTGATCACAAGCTAGAGAGTAAAGTTAATGCTTTGGAAGAAGCGGTTCTAGCTGTAGGACAAAAACTTGTGAATTTAAACATTAGGTTGGCTCTTCAATGTTACTCTGAGTTTAAATGAATTTGCCTCACTCCTTTAGAGGTAAATACATCTGTCCACACATGGGACAAAATTAGAAATCATATTCTTGGAATTTGGAATAATTTGGACTTGAACATGGACCTTACTAAATTGCATCAGAAAATTCAAGATATGGCGGTCGCTGAAAAGCAATCCCAGCCTACTGAATTGACCAGTTCTATATTTAACAATTTTTCTTGATTCATTGATCAAAAATTATTAATGTCTATATTCATTAATGTGGGAATTTGTGGAACAGTGATTCTTTTATTGCTGTGTCTGCTTCCAATCATTTTCAGAGTGTTAAAAAATATATATCTCGGCTCAATATGGAATTTCATGGTTTTGTGCTAAAAAAATTAAAAAGGGGGAGATGTTGGGAGCCGGCCATGGAGGCCCACTGAGCATCAGGGATCAGGAAGGGCCATAGACCCCAAGACCGCTAGGATGTGTTTGAGAGCTGTTGACCCATTCCCTCCCTCCTTTTCCATTTGGCACAAACTATCAAGAAAAACTCCAGCTGGCTCTAACAGAAAACTTGGAGACTGGAACGAACACAGCTAACCTAGGAGTCTATTGTTCCCATTCCCCACGGCTTATGGTTTTTTGCTTTATCACAATTTAAGTTTGGCTTTGAGTCACATTGAGGAGCCTTAGTGCAGGTCACAGGTTCTCTTGATGCGACCTTTAGAAATTTATAGATATAGGTTTTAAAAAAATAGTTTATATAGCTTTAAAAAAATTAAATAACCATTTTATTATAAAAGTGTAGTTAGTTCAGTTTGATTTAGAGGGGCCAGTGAAGTTTGAATTAGGCCAGCTGGTACTAGGAAAGTGTAATCATAACAGCAATTGTTTTAATAAAAACTAGTTTGAATTAATACATAATAGTGAAAGTTAATAATTCATTATGGTGGTTTTGGGTTTAGACATTGAGTGATATTCATTCAAAATGATGTAGTTGTAATACAATTAAGGGCATGTAAGAAACTGGTTTGGGGAACATTAAGCTAGCATAAAATCCAAAAAGACAATTTGTGGTTGTTCTTCCTCATGTTCTTCCTTACATATGAAAGAACATTTGCTTGAGAGTGGGGGGTGTCCTTTGTGCACCTGGACCTGTTCATGTAAAAGGCACATGCTACCTTTGTTTCCTGTGATGATGACTTTGCAGAGTTTGGGAATAAAAGCCCTGAGATTACACCCATTAAAAGGCTTCTGGTCACTTGAGCAGGAGTCCAGTCTCTTTCTTTCTCCCCTCTTCTCTTTCTTTTTATCTTTCCAAAATAATCGCCGATGCTGCCCCACCTTCTAAGGGACCCCCTAAATCTCTCTGTGGGGGCTGGCCCCCCGCAGTGGAGGCCCAGTCAGGTTTTGAACCCTTGCAGTGCAATTCCGATCATGTGTATTGGCCTGTGGGTTTCCTTGTCATATACACTCATGTATTATTTTATTTCAAATTTTCTATGTCCTTTATGTACTTATTACTATGGCATATCTATGATGAACTCATACTTGCCTAGGAGGAGGTTTTTCCTTCAACTCCTAAGTTGTCCATAGCCAGCATTACGATACAGTCGCCTCAGAAAATATAGGGCAGGGGCTCCTGATTATCACCATAGCATCACACCACATTTCTCTTCTCATTCAACTTTGCAGCCCAGGTTTATTTGTTTGTTTGTTTGTTTGCTTTGTTTTGTCTGCTCTGATGGGTGTAAATATATGATATATTCTAGATCAATTATAGTCTATCCCAAAATAAATCCACCTGTGGATTATTCCATGTGGATAAAAAGTCAGTTTCCTTGGTCTACCTGAAATATGTCCAGAGAGCAAATAAATCATTTATTTACAAGTTAATAGTGCTGAAAACTATTAGAGGAAAATATACTTAACACAACATGATCATTGTGAGCATGCCAACTCGGTCCACTCTTCCCTACACATTTTTTGCCAACTAAATATAATTCTCAGTGTCTTCATTCCCAAGAAAGGAAACACTGACTCCTGGGTGCCAGGTCCAAGAAAACATGCATTATTTTCCTAGGAGTTGGAAACTTCAGCATAACAAAAGTGATTTGGAAAATTCTATTCATTACTTCAACTAGTTTAAATCTTTTTTCTTTGGGTTGTTTTATTGGCTTCTTTTCTCTCTTTGACTGAAGTTCTGTACCAGACAAATGACATGCAAAGCCAAGAGCCAGAAATCATGTCAGAGATCTGTTCCTCTGTTCCATCTGGATATTATTTTTAGTCTACTCTAGGTTGACATCTCACGTGCTGTTTTCACACAGAGATGTCAGGGCTCAAACTATGAAGTCATAAAGGGAGCTACTTCCACATTGTAGTTCCTGGGTCACAAAATCTTTTGCATAACATCTGGCTAAAAACACATCAGCCATTATACGTGTTATTTCTTCCTCCACGTTTGGATCAAAGACCAAAGACATATGCAGAGGCAGATTAACAAGAACAAAGTTTTTGTACCCATCACATCTGGGAAAGAAGTGGGGCCACAGGGTCAAATCTGAAAGGGGAAGAAGAGCACCTGTAAACAGCAGTGACCATTCTGGCAGTCTCAAGATTAGAGAGATCTGGCCAGGAGCTTGGGTCATCCAGGTTAACAGTCAAGCCAGGAAGGACCCAGTTTATTGTGCGTGAAGGTCTTTTCTACTCTCCATGGTGGAATGTCTCTAATACAGTGTCCTCTAACTAAACTTGTTGGCGGTATGGTTTCCCTTAACACACACACTCATCCACATGTGTACACAAAATTCCTGAGATTTTGGAGGCCCTGACTTATTATAATTAGAGTAGGTTAAATATGCTTTAAAAGAACTGAGTACCTTTCTTGTGTACCAATATCTTTTTGTGGAAACCATATATGGAATTAGGTTTTCTTGTTGTTTAATAAGAACCGTGAGAGGGATCTTCTATGAAATGGTAGCTCCTGAAGCTCTTACCAGGTGCAGTGGTGCCCTTCATGGCTGCTTTCAATCCTTATATCACAGGAACAGAAGTCTCCAAATAAGAACATTTTATCAACAATGTTGGCCACTCTTAAATTACAAGGAACAACCTGGCTGGGTGGTTTGCCGCTGTTTTGACTTAAAGGGAGACTAGAGAACTTCCTATAAATCCACATTGATGTTCTCCATGATGCCACCTGTTTAGCAATGAGGACTCAGGTGCTCTGTGTGAATGGATACAGAGGGAGACCAGAAGATGATAACCTTAGAAAGAGGGGTGGCATATACAGCACTGGAGTCAAAGGTTGACTTGGATAATGATGATGCAGTGATGCTGCTCACAAGAAAGGAGGTCACTGGAGGAGCCATGATAGAAAGTCTTGTCAAAACAGGGCACTGGGGACTCTGTTGCCCATTGGCTGTCCTAAATTTGGCTATTGGGCAATTTTTCAATCATGGGATGGCTAAAAGTTGGAGTGGAATTGGAGAAATGAGTGTAAGTGGGCAGATGCAGAACAATAAATTTTCAGGGTGCCACTGCACCACATATACATTTGATAGCAAAAATTAGGGGTGCAGTCATCCTGAAGCTGGGGATGGATCTGTGAGTCA
>NW_007238858.1:0-848 GCF_000164805.1 Carlito syrichta
ATTGCCTCTCTAAATAGCTAGCCAGTAGCCTAGCCAGTTGAATTAACTAGCTGACTTAACAAAGTAGCTAGTTGGCTAGCCAGCAGACTTAAATAGCTAGCTACCTAGCTAGACAGCTATACAGCCAGCTGACATTACTAGCTGACATAACTAGATAGACTGATGACTAGCCTGTTGTCTTAACGAGGTGACTTAATTAACTAACCAGCTGGCTAGCCAAATAACTTAACTGGCTAACTACCTAACTAGCCAGCTGGCAAGCCAGCTGACTAAGCTGGCTGACTTAAATAGCTGGCCTGCTTGCGAGTCAGCTGAATTAAATAGCTTGCGATATAGCTAGCCAGCTGGCTAGCCAGCTGACTTAACTAGGTGAATTAACTAGCTAACCATCTGTCTAGCCAGTTGATTTAAGTAGCAAACTACCTTGCTAGCCAGCTGGCTAGGAGGCTGACTTAACTCGGTGACTCAACCAGCTAGCCAGCAGGCTAGACATTTGACTTAACTATCTAGCGACCTAAGTAGTCAGGTGTCTAGGCAGCTGACTTAACTAGCTAACCAGCTGCCTAGCACGCTGACCCAACTACCTAGCTTCCTAGCTAGCCAGCTCAATAGCCAGCTGCCTTAACTACCTATGTATCCTACTAGCTACCTATGTATCCCTCTTGCTTGCCAGCTGACTTAACTACCCAGCTACTTAGCTAACCAGCTGGCTAGTGAGCTGACTTAACTAGTTTGCTTACTAGCTAGCCAACTACCTAGCCAGCTGACTTAACTAGCTAGCTTCCCACTAGGGCACTGTTTAGCCAGCTGACTTAACTCACTGACTAAACTAGCTAGCAAGCTTACAT
>NW_007238859.1:0-1039 GCF_000164805.1 Carlito syrichta
ATCAGTCAAGTGAAATCACCTAGCTAACTCATTAACCAACTAGTTAAGTCAGCTAGTTAACTCGTTTAACAAGTAGTTACAATATTTAGCTAACTCATTAACCAACTTGTTAAGTCAGCTAGCTACCTCGTTAGCCAATTAGTTAAGTCAGAAATCTAAGTCAACTAGCTAAGTCAGCTAGCCCGCTAGTTAGCTACCTATTTAAGTCAGCTACTTAAGTATGCTACCTAACTAGATAGCTAATTATTAAATCAGCTAGATATTCAGCTAGTTAAATAGTTAGCTAAATATTGAATTCAGGTAGTTAAGTCAGGTAGCTAACGAGTTAAGTCAGCAAGTTAAGACAGATAGCTAAGTAGTTAAGTCACCTAGCTAAGTCAGCTTTCTAATTTAGTCAGCTGGTTAAGACACCTAGCTAGGTAGTTAGCTAATGGGTTAAGTCAGCAGGTTGAGTCAGGTAGTTAGCTAATTAAATAATGGGTTAAGCCAGCTGATTGATTCAGCTAGCTGGCTAGTTAGCAAACTGGTTGAGTCAGCTGCTTGGGTAGGCTAGCTAGATAGTTATCTAACGAGTTAAGTCAGCTGTATGAGTCACCTAGCCAGCTAGTTAGCTAAAGAGTTAAGTCAACTGGTTGAGTCAGCTAGCTAACATCTTACGAGTTAAGTCAGATGATTAAGTCAGCTAACTAGCAAGTTAGATAACGAGCAAGCTAACTAGTTGGCCAGCTGGTTAAGTCAGCTAGCTAGCTAGGCAGCTAACTATTTAAGTCAGCTTGTTAGATAAGTAGTTAGTTGGTTAGCTTATTATTTAAGTCAGCAAGTAGCTACATAGCTAGGTAGTTAGTTAACTATTAAATCAGCTGGCTAGCCAGGTAGCTAGTTAGTTAAGTCAGATAGTTAAGTCAGCTGGCTAGCCAGCTGGCTACCTAGGTAACGAGCTAGTTAAATCAATTGCTAGGCAGCTGGCTATATGGTTAATTCAGCTAATTAAGAGAGCTGGGTGGCCAATTGACAAGATAGGTAGCTAGCTAGTTGACAG
>NW_007238859.1:1059-7318 GCF_000164805.1 Carlito syrichta
CAGCTGGATAGTCAACTGGCTAGCTGGTTAAGTCATCTAGTTTAGTCATGTGTCTAGACAGCTGCTAGGTAGGTAGCTAGTAGAGAAGTCATCTTTCTAGCCAGCAAGCTAGCGGTTCAATTGACCTAGTTAAGACAGCTTGCTAGCCTACTGGCTAAGTAGGTAGCTATCTAGATTACTTAGCTGGCTAGCCAGCTTGCTAGCTTAAGTCAGCAAGGTTAGTCAGCTGGCTAACCTGCTAGCTAGATAGGTAGCCAGCTAGTTAAGTCAGCTGGGTAGCCAGCTGAGTAGCTATTTAAGTCAGCTGGCAACCAGCAGGCTAGGTAGTTAAGTCAACTCATTAAATCAGTTGACTATCCAGCTGGTTAGTTAGTTAAAAAGCTAGTAAGTTAGATGGATAGCCATCTGGCCAGCTAGTTATTTCAGCTAGTTAAGTCAGCTGGCTGGCTAGGAAACTAGCTATATGTCAGCTAGTTAATTCAGCTGGGTAGCTAGTTAAGTCAGTTTAGTTATGGCAGCTGTCTAGCTAGATAGCTACCTAGGTAGCTAGATGGTTAAGACGGCTAGTTAACCCAGCTGCCTAGCTTGGGTAGCTAACTGGGTTAAGTAAACTAGTTATGTAAGCTTGCTAGCTAGTTTAGTCAGTGAGTTAAGTCAGCTGGCTAAACAGTGCCCTAGTTGAGAAGCTAGCTAGTTAAGTCAGCTGGCTAGGTAGTTGGCTAGCTAGTTAAGCCACCTAGTTAAGTCAGCTCACTAGCCAGATAGTTAGCTAAGTGGCTGGGTAGTTAAGTCAGCTGGCAAGCAAGAGGGATACATAGGTAGCTAGTAGGATACATAGGTAGTTAAGGCAGCTGGCTATTGAGCTGGCTAGCTAGGAAGCTAGGTAGTTGGGTCAGCGTGCTAGGCAGCTGGTTAGCTAGTTAAGTCAGCTGCCTAGACACCTGACTACTTAGGTCGCTAGATAGTTAAGTCAAATGTCTAGCCTGCTGGCTAGCTGGTTGAGTCACCGAGTTAAGTCAGCCTCCTAGCCAGCTGGCTAGCAAGGTAGTTTGCTACTTAAATCAACTGACTAGACAGCTGGTTAGCTAGTTAATTCACCTAGTTAAGTCAGCTGGCTAGCCAGCTGGCTAGCTATATCGCAAGCTATTTAATTCAGCTGACTCGTAAGCAGGCCAGCTATTTAAGTCAGCCAGTTTAGTCAGCTGGCTTGCCAGCTGGCTAGTTAGGTAGTTAGCCAGTTAAGTTATTTGGCTAGCCAGCTGGTTAGTTAATTAAGTCACCTCGTTAAGACAACAGGCTAGTCATCAGTCTATCTAGTTATGTCAGCTAGTAATGTCAGCTGGCTGTATAGCTGTCTAGCTAGGTAGCTAGCTATTTAAGTCTGCTGGCTAGCCAACTAGCTACTTTGTTAAGTCAGCTAGTTAATTCAACTGGCTAGGCTACTGGCTAGCTATTTAGATAGGCAATTAAGTCACCTGGCTAGACAGCTGGCCAGTTAGTTAGGTCAGCTTGTTTAGTCAGCTGGCTAATCAACTGGCTAGCTAGTTAAGTCAGCTTGTTAAGTCAGATGTCTAACCAGCTGGCTATCTAGTTAAAAAGCTTGTTACATGAGATGTGTAGCCATCTGGCTCGCTAGCTATTTCAGCTAGTTAAGTCAGTTGGGTAGCTAGGCAGCTAGCTAGATAAGACAACTTGATATGTCAGCTAGCTAGGTAGTTAAGACAGCTAGTTAAGTCTGCTAGCTATATGATAGCTAGCTAGGTAGCTAGCAAGTTGAATCAGCTAGTTTAGTCAGATGACTTGCTAGGTAGCTAGCTAGTTAAGTCAGCTATTTAAGTCAGATGGGAAGCTAGTTAAGTCAGTTAGTTAAGTGAGCTGGAGAGCCAGCTGCCAAGCAGGATAGCTAGTTCTAAGTCAGCTGGCTAGCCAGCAGGCTAGCTAGTTAAGTCACCTACTTAACTCAGCATGCTGGCCAGCAGTATAGCTAGGTAGTTAGGTAGTGAAGACAGCTTGCAAGCTAGCGAGCTATGTAGGTAGGTAGCTGGTTAACTCAGGTAGCTAGCCATCCAGTGTCTAGCTATGACAACTTGTTAAGTTAGCTAGCTATCCAGCTGTATAGCTAGGTAGCTAGCTAGTTAATTCTGCTGGCTAGCCAGCTGTCTACTTCGTGAAGTCAGCTAGTTAAGTCAACTGACTATCCTGCTGGCTAGCTACATAGCTAGGCAATTAAGTCACCTGGCTAACCAGCCGGCTATCTAGGTAGCTAGCTAGTAATATCAGCCTTCTAGTAGGCTTGATAGCTAGTTATGTCACCTAGTAAAGTCAGCTGACTAGCCAGCTGGCTCACTAGGCAGTTGCTAGTTAACTCTGCTGTATAGACAGCTGGCTAGCTACATAAGTCACCTAGTTAATTCAGCTGGATAGCCAGTTGACTAGCTATGTAGCCAGCAAGTTAATTCGAATGGCTAGATAGCAGGAGAGCTAGTTAAGACAGCTAGTTAAGTCAGCTGGCTAGCCAGCTCTCCAGCTAGGTAGTTACATAGTTAAGTCTGTTGCCTAGCCAGCTGGCTAGCTAATTAAGTCAGCTAGTTGAGTCACCTACTATCCAAGTGGCTAGAGAGGTAGAGAGCTACTTAAGTCAGCTGGCTAGCCAGTTTGATAGCTAGGTAGCTAGCTAGTTATATCAGCTGTCTAGCCAACTGGCTAGCTAGTTTAGTCACCTAGTTAAGTCAGCTTACTAGCCATCTGGCTCCCTAGGTAGCCTGTTAGTTAAGTCAGCTGGCTAGACAGCTGGCTAGCTAGATAAGTTAACTAGTTATTTCAGCTGGATAGCAGCTAGCTATGTAGCAAGCTAGTTATTCAACTGGTTAGAAAGCAGGCCATCCTGTTAAGACAGCTAGTTAAGTCAGCTGGCTAGCCAGCTGGCTGGCTAGTTATTGACCAAGTTAAGTCTGTTGGCTAGTCAGCTGGCTAGTTACTTAGTCAGCTAGATAAGTCAACTGGCTATCCAGGAGGCTAGAGAGCTAGAGCACTAGTTAAGTCAGCTGTCTATCCAACTGAATAACTAGTTAATTCAGCTAGTTTAGTCACCTGGTTGGCGAGTTGCCTAACTCGTTTATCAACTAGTTTAGTCAGGTGACTAAGTAGCTGGATAGCTAGTTAAGTCACCTCGTTAAGTCAGTTGGCTAGCCATCTCCCTTGCTAGTTAAAAATCTAGTTAATTCAGATGGCTAGATAGCAGGCTAGCTAGTTATTTCAGCTAATTTAGTCAGTTGGCTATCTAGGCAGCTAGCTAGTTAACTCAGCTAGTTATATCAGCTAGCTAACTTCTTATGTCAGCTAGTTATGTTGGCTTTCTAGGAAGATAACTAGCTAGGTAGCTGGCTATTTATTTCAGCTAGTAAATTGAGCTGGCTAGCTAGGTAGCTAACAAGTTAAGTCAGCTGGCTAGCTAGTTAAGTCAGGTAGTTAAGTCAACAGGCTAGCCAGCTGCCTAGTTGGGTAGCTATCTAGTTAAGTCAGCTGGCAAGCCAGCTGGCCAGCTAGTTAAGTCACCTGGTTAACTCAGCTCGCTAGGCAACTTTTTATCTAGTTAGCCAGGTAGTTAAGTCAGCTGGTAAGCTAGCGGGATAGGTAGAAAGCTATCTAGTTAAGTCAGCTTTCTAGCCACCTGGCTATCTAGAGTTGTAAGATAGTTAAGTTAGCTGGCTACCAGCTGGCTAACTAGTTATGTCAGCTAGTTGAGTCAGCTGGATAGCCAGCTGGCTAGCTGGTTAAGTCAGCTAGTTAATTCAAGTGTATGGCCAACTGGCTAGCTAGGTAGCTCACCAGCTAAGTCAGATGGCTGGCCAGCAGACTAGCTGTTTAAGTCAGCTCAATAGTATCCTGACCAGGTAGGTAGCTAGCTAATTAAGTCAGCTGGCTAGCCAAATGTCTATTTAGTTGTCAGCATGTTAAGTGAACTGGCTAGCCGGCTGGCTAGTTAAGTGGCTAGCTAGTAAAGCCAGTTGGCTAGCCAATGTCTATGTAGCTAAGTCAGATAGTTCAGTCAGCTGGTTAGACGGCTGGCTAGATAGGTGGCTGGCAAGTTAAGCCGTCTTGTAGCAGGCTGTGCAAGGTAGGTGGCCAGTTAGTTAAGCCGGCTGGCTAGCTGGCTTACCAGCAGACTGTCTGCCTAATAAAGCCGGCTGGCTATCCCAATGTCCAGCCTGCCAGCTGGCTATTTCACCCAATTGGCTAGCCAGGAGGCCAGCCCGCTACCTAGTTAGCTAGTTACCTAGCCAGCTAGCCAAGCCAGTTAGCGAGTTAGTTAAGACAGGTGGCTAGCCCTGTAGCCAACCAGCTAGCTAGCTAGTTAAGTCAGCTGGCTAGCCAGCTAGCCAGCCAACTAGCTAGTCAGCTAGTTAAGTTAGATAGATAACTAGCTAGCTAGTTAAGTGAGGTAGTAAGTCAGCTAATTATTCAGGTAGCTAGTTAAGTCAGCTAGCTAGTCAGCAACTAGTCAACTAGATAGTTAACTCAGCTAGCAAATCAGCTCGTTACTTAGCTATCTGGTTGGCTAGCAACTCAGCTAGCTGGTGAGTTAACTAGTGGGACCCCTCGCTTTCCATTAGTTCAGCTAATTAGCAGGCTCACTCATCTGCCAAGAGGTCAGCAAACCAGTCATCTCACATGAGAGCCAACAGGTCAACTAAGTTGTCAGCTTGCTCACAGGCAAAAGATCTAGTAACTAGTACGTTCACTCGCCAGTCGACTAGTTAAGTCAGCTCACTGGTAGGCTCACTATCCGGCCGACTAGTTATGGCAGTGCATGCATCAGCTCACTTGCAAGCAGACTAGTTAATTCAGCTGACCTGTCGGCTTTCTCACCAGCCGATTAGTTAAGTCAGCTAAACTTTTGGCCTACTAGCCATCCAACTAGTTGTCAGTTAACCAATCGGCCAACTAGTGGACCAACTTAGCCGAATAATTAGGTCAACTAAATAGATGACTGACTAGTTAGGTCAGCTAACTAGTCGGCCAACTAGTCAGCCGACTAATTAGGTGAGCAAACTACCCAGCCAAATACTTACCCAAAATAACTATGGTGCCAACTCGTCAGCCAACTATTTAACCAAGCTAACAAGTTGGCTGAGTAGTCAGCCAACGTGTTAAACCAGCTAGCTAGACAGCCGACTCATCAGTCAACAAGTTAAGTCACCTAGCTAACTCATTACCCAACTAGTTAAGTCAGCTATTTTACTCGTTTACCAACTAGTTAAAACAGTTATTTAACTCATTAAACAACTCACTAATTCAGCTAGATATCTCATAGGCTAACTAGTTATGTCAGCTAGCTAAGTGAACTAGCTAACTAGCTAGCTAGGTAATTCAGCTAGCTAAGTCATCTAGCTCACTAGTTAGCTATTTATTTAAGTCAGATACTTAAGTCTGCTACCTAACTAGTTTGCTAATTATCTGTCAGCTCGTTTTCAGCTAGTTAAATAGTTATCTATTTAATTCAGCTTAAGTCAGCTAGATAGCTAGTTAAGTTTCCCCTTAAGACAGTTAGCCATGTAATTAAGTCAGCTAGCTAAGTCAGCTTGCTCACCAGCTGACTAGATAAATCAGCTCACCGGTTGACTTGCTTGCCGGCCAACTAGTTAAGGCAGCTCACATGTCGGGTAAATTGCCAGCTAACTATTTAAGCTTGCTCACTGATCGGATCATTTGCTGGCTGACTAGTTAATTTTTCTGACCATTCGGCTCACTCGTTAGTCAACTAAAGTCAGCTGACCAGTCAGCTCACTCGCCCACTGAGTTAAGTCAACTGACAAGTCGGCTCAATCATGGACCAAATAGTTATGTCAGCTGACGAGTCAACTCACTCGCCGACTGACTAGTTAAGTCAGCTCACCTGTGGGCATACTTGCCGAATGACAATTAAGTAAGCTAACCAGTCAGTCGACTACCCGGGCAACTATTTAAGTCAGCTAACCAATCGGTGACTAGTCTGTCAACTGATCAGCTGACAAGTTAGGTCAGTTACCATGTGGGAAGACTAGTTAAGTCAGTTATATAGTCGGCCAAGTAGTCAGCCTACTAGTTAGGTCAGCAAACTAGCCAGCCTACTAGTTAACTGAGCTAACTTGTGGGCCAAATCGTCAGTCATCTAATTAACCCAGCTAACCAGTTGGCCAACAAGACGGCCGACTTGTTAAGACAACTAACATGTCAGCCGAGTAGTCAGCCAACGTATTAAACCAGATAAGTAGTCATC
>NW_007238860.1:0-1004 GCF_000164805.1 Carlito syrichta
AACTACAAGAAACTCAAACACTCAGAAAAAAATAAACAGTCCCTTTAAACTGTGGTCAAAATACAGGATTGGACCCTTTTCATAATAAGATACAGGCAAACAGCAGACACATGAAAATGTGCACAGTCTCACTCATCATCAAAGGAATGCAAATGAAAACCACATTGAAATGCCACATACCCCCTGTAAGAATGGCCATCATTAATAAACAAAAACAGATGCTGGTGAGAATTTGGGGGGAAAAATGCTTCTACACTGCATGTGGACTGAAAACTAGAGCAACATCTTTGGAAAATGCTGTGGCGGTATCTAAAGGGACAAGAAATTGACCTACCATGTGACTCAGTAATTCCCCTGTAGAGAATATACCTGGAGAAACTCAAATCATTTTACCAAAAATATACCTACACAAGTTGTTTGTTGCAGATCTAATCACAATGGCAAATTATATGGTACCAACCATGTCGCCCGACAAAGCTGGAGTGGATAATATAAATGTGGAATATACACACAATGGAATATTATGCAGCCATAAAAAAGGACAAGTATAGGGATTTTGCAGAACGTTCGATTGATATGAAGGAGGTCCCTCATTCTCAATTATTTATCACAGAAACAAAGAACAGAGTTCCATATGTTCTCCCTCATGAGCTGAACTTGATCAATTACAGTGCTATAACAAAGAGATTGGCAGTAGTGGAAAACGTTTTAGGGGGAGGGGTTAGATTGGCAGTGGAGGGATAGTGCAAACTTAGGGAGGGCCATCACTCATCAACCAGGGAGCCTGCATAATCAATATTTGTATTTGTAACTCTGAATGGTACACCAATTTTTTTTAAAAAATTATAAATAAATAAATAAATAAGTAAATGAAAGCTGTAAAACGTGCAAATGAATTTATTTTTTTATCCAATTTTTTTTTTTTTTTGCTTTAAGATGATTATTATTCAGGGTTGGGTATAGCAGTGTGTACTATGCAGGGCTTGAGATTTAAGAATTGTATA
>NW_007238861.1:0-839 GCF_000164805.1 Carlito syrichta
CTGTCCTCTCAAAAAATCCTGCTTAAAAAAAAAAGTCTACCTTACTCAGTGTATTCTTGGATGGCCAGTTATCCCTGGAGAAGTTTTTGGATAGGAGAACACCTTGTTTCCTTCACTTCTTGGGAATGAAGCCACCATGTCTACCACATTTGGCAGAGCACTGTACACTAGTCCTTGAAACCTAAAGATTGCTCAGGAATCACGGTCCCTCCCATTATGATGTCAAAGTTCTGAGGCTGATGTCATGAATGGCAATAGGACCTGCTTGTTTCCCTGACATGCTTACATCTTTTTATTTAAAAATTACCATTTTAAGCAATCTACAGATACATTGAAATAACCATTAAGTTAATATCATTTTCTCAGACCTGGAAATTACAATAAAAAATTCATATGAAACCCTAAACAATCATGAACAGTCAAAAGAATCCTTATCAAAAGAAACAAAGCAGTAACTATTGCTGTTCAAGACTTCAAACTTTACTGTTAGTTTACAGCAATCAAAACAGTCCGGTATTGGTACCAAAATAGGTATATAGGCCAATGGATCAGGAAAGAGAATGAAATCCTCAAATTCTCAACCAACTCACCTTTGAAAAAACCTCCAAGACTCACTTGAGAATATAGAACACATTCAGTAAATGGTGCTGGGAATAGTCTGACCTCATGCACAAGATTGAAACCGGACCCCTAACTATCACCATAAACATTAACTTTAAATGGATCAAAGACCTAAATGTAAAAGACCAAATTATTATCTTAGAAAACTCCAGGAGGCACTTTATGGAAACTGGACCAGGAACTAATTCCTCTTCAGAAACCTAAATGCCCATACCTTC
>NW_007238862.1:0-752 GCF_000164805.1 Carlito syrichta
CTGCTGGAGGGTATAGAAAATGGTATATAAGTTGGAAAGAGTCCGAATAAAATTTGGCTTCAGTCCTGATCAGACTGTTCCCAGAAGAACTGCCTTCGAGTGGTCTCTTCTCGCCGTCCAGATTCTCCGGTGTGGGTCCTAACCCACCCTCGGTCAGAGCGGGTCTCCGACACCTATATCTATCCTTTTTTATGGCTGCATAATATTCCATTTTTTGTATATACCACATTTGCATTGTCCATTCCAGCTTTGCTGGGTAACATGGTTGGTACCATGTAATTTGCAATTGTGATTAGAGCTGCAACAAACATACTTGTGCAGGTATCTTTTTGGTAAAATGATTTGAGTTCCTCCAGGTATATACTTTACAGGGGAATTACTGGGTCACATGGTAGGTCAATTTCTTGTCCCTTTAGAAACCTCCATAGTGTTTTCCACAGATGTTACTCTAGTTTTCAGTCCACATGCAGTGTAGAAACATATTTATTTTCCAAATTCTCACCAGCATCTTTTATTGTTTGTTTTATTAATGATGGCATTTCTTACAGAGAGTATGTGGTATTTCAATGTGGTTTTCATTTGCATTCCTTTGATGATGAGTGAGACTGAGCACATTTTCATGTGTCTGCTGTTTACCTGTATTCCTTATTATGAAAAGGGTCCAATCATGTAATTTGACCACATTTTAAAGTGACTGTCTGTTTTTTTCCGAGTTTTGAATTTCCTGTAGATTCTAGATGTTATGCCTTTGG
>NW_007238863.1:0-839 GCF_000164805.1 Carlito syrichta
CATTGCAGCTCCATTGCATAGGAGAATCAGTAATTGGATCTACAACTACAGAGGAGGCCCAGTCACCGAGGTACCCCCACAGAGCAGAGTCTGTTCACTGAGGATCCCATCACAGAGGAGAGCCAGTCACAGGGACAGTGTTCACAGATGTCAGTGAGGCTTTCATCATAGAGAAGGGCCAGTCACTGGTGCACGCATCACAGAGAAGGCACACTCATAGAGGCACCCACAGCAGAGGAGGTCTAGTCACTGGGACACTCACACAGAGGGTTTGTCACTGAGGCACCGATAACAGAGGAAGTCCAATCAATGGTTCACCCATTTCGGAGGATATCCAGTCACTGGGAAAATAATCACAAAAAGTGTCCTGTCACTGGGCACCCATCAATTGGAGTGCCAGTCACTGGTAAAAAACAACAACAGCAACAACAACAACAACAACAACACTTCTGTCACAAGGGCACCAATCAGTAAGAAGGACAATTCACTGGGACATCTATCACAAAGGAGGACTTGTCACTGGGGATTCATTTAGAGGAGACTCAGTTACTGGGACACACTTCGTAGAGGAGATCTAGTCACTAGGGCATCCGTTAAAGAGGAGTCCCAGTCACTGGGGCACAAATTCCTAGGGTGCACAGCCACTGGTGTACCCATAATGGAGAAAGATTATTCACTGAGGCAGCCATTATATAAAAGACCAAGTCACTGGGGCAGTGATCACAGAGAAACATTACTAACTGGGGTGTCCATCAGAGAAGAGGGTCAGTCACTATGACATTTTTCAGAGAGGAGAAGCAGTACTGGACTCCCATTACAAGGAGGGCAAGTGACTGGGG
>NW_007238864.1:0-4329 GCF_000164805.1 Carlito syrichta
TCAATGGTTCACCCATTTCGGAGGATGTCCAGTCACTGGGAAAATAATCACAAAAAGTGTCCTTTCACTAGGCACCCATCAATTGGAGTGCCAGTCACTGGTTAAAAAAAAAAAAACTTCTGTCACAAGGGCACCAATCAGTAAGAAGGACAATTCACTGGGACATCTATCACAAAGGAGGACTTGTCACTGGGGATTCATTTAGAGGAGACTCAGTTACTGGGACACACTTTGTAGAGGAGATCTAGTCACTAGGGCATCCGTTAAGGAGGAGTCCCAGTCACTGGGGCACAAATTCCTAGGGTGCACAGCCACTGGTGTACCCATAATGGAGAAAGATTATTCACTGAGTCAGCCATTATATAGAAGACCAAGTCACTAGAGCAGTGATCACAGAGGAACATTACTAACTGGGGTGCCCATCAGAGAAGAGGGTCAGTCACTATGACATTTTTCAGAGAGGAGAAGCAGTACTGGACTCCCATTACAAGGAGGCCAAGTGACTGGGGTATCTAACACAGAGGAGAGTTAGTCATAAGGATACACAGAACAAGGGACTCTAAGTCATTGTGACACCTAGCACATAGGAGGGTTATTCATTGAGGCACAAATTATGAAGGGGTCCCAATTACTGGATCATCCATCACAGAGGAGGGCTAGTCAATGAGGCATCCAACCAAGAGGAGGGCCAATCACTGCAGTAATAATCACATAAGAGATCCAGTCAACGGAGCACGTATGGTGGAAGAGGAAAGTCACTGGGACTCCTATTACAGAGGAGGACCAATCAGTGGGGAACATGTTATTAAGGACAAGAAACCAGGGCACATATTCAAGAGGAGTGCTAGCCCCTGGGACACCCACTTTGGAAGAGAGCCAGTTACTAGTACCCCCACCACAAAATAGGGCTTGTCACTGTCACAAGCACAACAGAGAAGAGTGAGTCATTTGAGTACCAATCACAAAGGAAGTTCAGACAATGGAGTGTCTATTAAGGAAAATAGCCAGTCCAGGAGACAACTATCACAGAGGAGGGCCAGTAACAAGAGCACACATTATAGAGGACTCCCAGGTAATGAGGAACCTACCACAGAGGAAGTTTAGTCACTGGAACACCAATTTTGGAGAAGTCCCAGTTACTAAGATACCCATCACAAAATAGGGCGAGTCACTGCAGCATCCATCACAGAGTATGCTGATTCATTGAAGCACCAATCACAGAAGATGTTCAGTCACTGGGGCATCAGTTATGGAGGAGGACCAGTCACTGTGACATCCATAAAAGATGAGGGCTACTCGTTGGGGCACCCATTATATATGAAAGCAATTTGATGAGGCATGAATCACACAGGAGGTCCAGTCATTGGGGCATCATTTATGGAAAAGTTCCAGTCAATGGGACACACATCACAAAGGAGGTTCAGTCAGTGTGGTACCCATTATGGAGAAGGCATAGTAAGTGGGATGCCCATTACAGAGGCAAGCTAGTCACGAGATAAACGATATAGAGAAGGACAAGTTACTGGGGAACCAATCAAAGAAGAAGCACAATCCCTGGGATACCCATAATGGAGGAGGTCCAGTCATTGTGGCACTAATTACAGAGAAAGAAAAGTCACTGAGGCACCCATTACAGAAGAGGGCAAGTCACTGGGCAACTCATGTTGGAGAAAGGCCAGTGATTGGGACAACCATCACAGATGAGGCCAGTCACTGTGGGACCCATAATAGATGAAGACTAGCCATTTTGGCACCCATCTAAGAGGAAGGCCATTCACTAAGTCACCCATCATAGATCAGAAGTTGTCACTTTGACACCCATCACAGATCAGAGTTTGTCAATGTGGTACCAGATACAGAGAAAGACCAGTACAAAGGCATGAATCACAGAGGAGGTCTAATCACTGGGATACTCATCACAGAAAAGAAGATTTTACTGTGGAAACCACCATAAAAGGAGTTCCAGTCACTGGCACATCAATCTTGAAGGAGGGCCAGTCATTGGGACAGCTGTCACAGAGGAGGTGTAGTCACTGAAGCACTCATCACAGAGGAAGACCTGTCACTGGGATAGCCTTCAAAAAAAAGGGCCAGGTCGTGTATCACCTGTCACAGAATTGCTCCAGTCACTGGGGCAGACATAACAGAGGAGAATCAGTCATTGGATTCCCATCAAAGATACAGGCAAGTCAAGAAAGCACCCCTCACAGAAGCGGGTTAGTTACTGGGACAGCAATCACAAGGAAGGGGCTGACACTGTGAGAAGCCTTAGAGTATATCCAGTCACTGGGGCGCTTATTATGGAGGTGGGCCAGTCACTGGAACAAACTTCACAGAGGAAGTTTAGTCACTGGGACAACCATTATGCATGAGGGGCTCTCACTTTTACACCAATCACAAATGAGATCCTGTCACTGGTCCACTTATAATGGAAAAGGGCTAATCACTGGGCAGCAATTATGTGGAGGCCTAGTCACTGGAACACACAACACGGAGGAGGGCCAGTCACTGGGACACCCATCACAGAGAAGTGTGACTCATGGAACCACATATTATAGAGGAAGGGCAGTCACAGGGGTACCCATTTCAGAGATTCAATCTCTGGGAAAACCATCATGGAGGACAGAATGTCACAGGAGTGCCCATCACAGAAGAGTACCAGTCATTGGAATACAAATTAATTAGTATAGTCAGTCACAGATGTACCCATCACAGAGGAAGGTCAGTCAATGAGACAAAAAGCACGAAGGAAGTGAACTTACTGAGGCACAAAGTTCAGAGGAGAGCCAGTATCTGGACCCTGATCGAAGAGGAGTCCCAGTCACTGAGGCATCCATCAAAGAGTAGGGCCATTCACGAGTACAGTTACCTATAAAGAGGGACAATCCTTGGCACAACGATAACAGATTAGGGCAAGTCATTGGGGCACCCATTGCTAAGGAAGGGGAATCACTGAGGCACCCATATAGAGGAGGACCAGTCACTGGTGCTCCAATCACAGAGGAGGACCTGTAATGGGGGCATCCCTTGCAGATGAGAGCTAGTTACTGAGACACTCACACAATACAGAACTTGTCATTGTGGCACTACTAAAAGGAGAAACACTCACTGGAGCACTCATTACAGGAAAGGACATGTTACTGTGGCACCCATTTAAAGAGTCTGTTACTGGGGGCACCTATTATAAAGAAGATCCAGTCACTGGGGCATCTGTCACATAAAAGAACATGTCAGGGAACAACCATTATATAGGAGGACTATTCACTGTAGCACCAATTATGGAGGGGGCTCGGTTACTGGATCAGCCATCACAGAGGAGGGCTTGTAACTGGGGCATCCAATTTGGAAGGGGGAATAGTCTTTAGGACAGCAACCACAGAGGAAGCCCAGTCAATGAAGCACCTAATATGAAGAAACAAAATTCACTGGGACATCCATCAGAGAAGAGATCCAGTTGTTGGGAAAACCATCACAGAGGAGGTTCAGTCAGTGGGACATCTATCACCAGAGAGGACTAGCCACTGGGGCAATGATCACCAAGTAACACTAGTCACTGTAGCACCCATCATTTTGGGGGGGGCAGGCTCTGAGAAACTCATCAAAGAGGATGCCACTTACTAGGATACACATCACCAATTAAAGCCAGTCGATGGGGCACTGATTACAGAGGAGAGTCAGAAAATCGACTGTATATCATAGAGAAGTGCCTTCAATGACACTAAACACAGAGAAGGGCCAGTCAATGGGACAGCTATTATAGTAGAGGGACAGGCATTGGAGAACCCATCAGAGAGGAGGATGAATCACTGAACACAAAACACAGAGGAAGGAAAATCACTAGAGCACCCATTGTATAGAAGGGCCTGTCACTTGCACACCCATCAGAGAAGCAGTGCAGTCATGAGGGGCAAATTAGTTTGGTACCAATTATACAAGAGGCTCAGTCACTGGGGCATCTATCACAGAGGAGGGATATTAACTGTGGCACCTATTTGTATAAGGGCCAGCCACTGGGCCACTAATGCCAGAGGATCCACAGTCACTGGGGAACACATTATGGAAGAAGAAAAGTTACTGGAACACTCCTCACATCCTCACAAAGGAGGGCCAGTCACAAGGGCAACAAATAAAAAGGAGGAGGTTCAGTTAGTGGGGCACATATCACAGAGGAGTACTAGTCGCTGGGCAACCATTAAGGAGGAGGGCCAGTCACTGGAACATCAATCACCATGAATGAGGCCGAGTTACTAAGACACCTATTAGAGAGGAGGGCTAGTAACTGGGCTAGACACTGTAACAACCAACTTGAGGAGAAGCCATCACTGAGTG
>NW_007238865.1:0-1264 GCF_000164805.1 Carlito syrichta
CATTCAGGCTGATTATTTAGATGTGAGAGTTTATCCATTCTGTGAGGACCTCATAAAGCTTTTGTTGCTGTTTGCTTATGTCTTTTCACTTTGGGGTTGATATAGCTGTATGTGTTCGATTTTGCAGTCAGGATGAATGCTGTTTTAATTTTCTTTTTTCTTATATTCTTGGGAAATGTGTGATTGCTCTTTTTTTTCTTTCTTCTGTGCTTAATACCCTCCTAAGCATCTCCTATAGAGCTGGTCATCGGAGGCAGCATAAACTCGTAGATAATGAATGTCTGTGAAGGATTTTAATTCTCCATCACTGACGAAGCTTTGCTTAGCTGGGTAGGAAACACTTGGTTGGAATTGTTTATCTTTAAGAACTTTGAAGATTGGACTCCAGTCTCTTCTAGCCTGCAGTGTTTCTGGAGATAAGTGTGCTGCTAGTCTAACTGGTAGGAAGTCTGACCTTTCTCTCTTGCTGCCTGTAAGATTTTTTTATATACCTGCTTTGTGTAAGCAAATTATTATGTGTCTAGGAGTTGGTCTTCTCATTTGATGCCTTGTAGGGGTTCTCTGTGTTGGGAGCCAACATCTATAGCTACATGGCTGAGGCCTGTAAAGGCCCATCTGGAAGATCGCCTCTGACATAGGATATCAGTTATACCTATGATATTGGCGTGTGATTGGTGACCAGTGTGCATACATGGCAGTAAAACTTACAAGTGAATCTCAGTACACTTGATGGAAGGTGCATGGCGGAATTGTTTCTGTCTTTCTAAGTTTAGCTTCTTTCTAGATATTTTTTTACTTCTATTTCCTGGTAGACTGGGTAGTCCTTGTTCCCGAAAGCTGTTTCCCCTAGGGCTAAGATTAGAAACTAAATTACCATGATAGTTCTGTCCCCTGCCCCTAGCCAGGTAGAACGTTTTCTTTTGTTTCGTTAATTACCGAAACTCTGTCTGCTTCAGCCCATGGCCGCCATCTTGGAAGCCCTGCATTTCCTTGTTCAAGAGTGTGACAGCTACTATTTGATTTTTAGAGTAGACTTGTTGGGATAAAATATATACATATACACTCATAGCTGCGTAAATCTATGCTTGCTGTTTTGATTCCTTTTGCTACATTATTCAAGTGTAATAGTTACTATATGATTTATAAAAGAATTAACGATAAGGTATTAGCTTAATAGGATATAGCATAGTATTAAAGTCCAATAACTAGATCATATGAAAATTAAAGTTTAGACATATGAAACATGAATTATAGTAAAGTTTTG
>NW_007238866.1:0-647 GCF_000164805.1 Carlito syrichta
ATGAGAAGACCAACTCCTAGACACATAATAATTTGCTTACACAAAGCAGGTATAAAAAAAAATCTTAAAGGCAGCAAGAGAGAAAGGTCAGACTTCCTACCAGTTGGACTAGCAGCACACTTATCTCCAGAAACACTGCAGGCTAGAAAAGACTGGAGTCCAATCTTCAAAGTTCTTAAAGATAAACAATTCCAACCAAGTGTTTCCTACCCAGCTAAGCAAAGCTTCATCAGTGATGGACAATTAAAATCCTTCACAGACATTCAATATCTACGAGTATATGCTGTCTCTGATGACCGGCTCTATAGGAGATGCTTAGGAGGGTATTAAGCACAGAAGAAAGAAAAAAAGAACAATCACACATTTCCCAAGAATGCAAGAGAAAAGAAAAACAACACCACATGTATCCTGACTGCAAAATTGAACACACACAGCTATATCAACCCCAAAATGAAAAGAACATCAGCAAACAGCAACAAAAACTTTATAAGATCCTCACAGAACGGATAAACTCTCACATCTAAATAATCAGCCTGAATGAGGATAGACTAAATGAACCACTGAAAAGACACAGAATAGCAAACTTTATTAAAAAACACAACCCAACAATAGGCTGCCTCCAAAACACAACTCTCACTACAAAGGAC
>NW_007238867.1:0-746 GCF_000164805.1 Carlito syrichta
CAGATGTAGAGATCAGGGAATAAATGGAGGTGATGAATAAGAACCAAGAAAGGCAAGACAAAAACATGAAAAAATTAATTACAGAGATGCAAGTCATAAAGAATACAGTAACGAAATAAATAAAAGAAGTGACCAGCATGGAAAGCCGAATTAACCAAGCAGAAGGAATCACAGAGCTTAAAGACCAAAATATGTAATTACCCCAACCTGTTGAAAACATAGAAAGGAAGCTTTATAAGATGGAGAAAAGCCCTCAAAAGATGTGTGATTATATTTAGAGAATGAACTTATGCCAATCAGCATCCCTAAAGCAGAAAAGGAGACTGAGAGTAGCCTAGAACAAGCATTCATGAAGAAAGCTTTCCGTACCTCATCAGAGACATGACGTTGCAAACACAAGACATTCAGAGAACCCCTACAAGGCATCAAATGAGAAGACCAACTCCTAGACACATAATAATTTGCTTACACAAAGCAGGTATAAAAAAAAATCTTAAAGGCAGCAAGAGAGAAAGGTCAGACTTCCTACCAGTTGGACTAGCAGCACACTTATCTCCAGAAACACTGCAGGCTAGAAAAGACTGGAGTCCAATCTTCAAAGTTCTTAAAGATAAACAATTCCAACCAAGTGTTTCCTACCCAGCTAAGCAAAGCTTCATCAGTGATGGACAATTAAAATCCTTCACAGACATTCAATATCTACGAGTATATGCTGTCTCTGATGACCGGCTCTATAGGAGATGCTT
>NW_007238868.1:0-900 GCF_000164805.1 Carlito syrichta
TCTCTGGGATGCAGGACTGATTCAGCATCCACAAGACTATAAATGTGACTCAATACATCAACAGATGCAAAAACAAAAACCAGATGATTATATCATTGGATGCCAAAAAGGCTTCTAACAAAATGCAGCATCCCTTCTTTATAAAATCCCTTGAACCCCTAGGAATAGAGGGAACATACCTCAAAATACTAGTGCCATTATTGATAATCCCACAGCCAGCACATTGCTCAATGGTCACACATTGGAAGCATTTCCCCTGAAAACTGGAACAAGACAAGGCTAGCCACTTTCACTCCTCCTGTTCAACATAGTGTTGGAAGCCCTAACTAGACCAATCAGAAAAGAGAAGGAGGGGTGGAGCTAAAGATAGCGACAGACAGGTTGGACTGTGAGAGTCTCTGTAAAAGCAAGTGTCCATAAAGACTCTGCGTGAGTAGGCATGCGCTGGTGGGAGAGTGAAAGTCCATCAGAGGGGAGACTGGGTTTCATGGACCCAGGGTCCCCCTCTGAGGGCAACTGCAAGCCCCCACTGCCCTGACATCGGAGATCGAGTGCACAAGATCATCTGCTGTTGTTCACGGGGATGCTCCTGAGAAGATCCTGCCGAATCCAGCTGATTCTCATCGCCTGACACCTGACCCACACCATCGCCCGTTAGAGTGGATCAGCTGGAGCCCCAGATCTGAACAGTGGAGAGAAAGGATTGGGGAGAGCTGAAGAGGAGCCCCATGCCTGGTGAGGTGATGCCGACTGCAGTCATTCCCTCTGTCCCAGGACCAGTCTGAGATCTGCATTGCCCCACCCAGCCCTGTTCAGACCTCAACTTGGGACGTAGATAGTCTCATCACACTGGGAGAGACAGAAGCCCCTACCCTATGCTAGATCAGTCACACACCAGTC
>NW_007238869.1:0-2058 GCF_000164805.1 Carlito syrichta
ACACCCATGATCATATCACTAGATGCAGAAAAAGCTTTTGATAAAATCCAGCACCCCTTCTTGATAAAAACCCTTGAACATCTAGGCATACGGGGAACATACCTCAAAATAGTAAAAGCCATCTACGAGAAACCCACAGCCAGCATACTCCTAAATGGACAAAAATTGGAACCAATTTCCCTGAAAACTGGAACTAGACAAGGATGCCCACTCTCACTCCTCCTGTTCAACATAGTATTGGAAGTCCTGGCTAGAGCAATCAGAGAAGAAGAGGCAATCAGAGGTATTCAAATAGGAAAAGAGGAAGTCAAGTTATCTCTCTATGCAGATGATATGATGGTGTACCTTGAAAACCCAAGAGAATCTGTCAAAGGCCTCCTTACATTGATAAAGGCCTTTGGCAAAGTCTCAGGATACAAAATAAATGTACAAAAGACCATCGCATTTCTCTACACCAATAATAAACAAACAGAAACCCAAATAAAAAAACACAATTCCATTCACAATAGCCACAAAAAAAATGAAATATCTTGGCATCTTCCTAACCAGAGACGTGAAAAACCTTTACAATGAAAATTACAAAACACTGCTCAAAGAAATCAAAGCTGACACGAACAAGTGGAAAAATATCCCATGCTCATGGATCGGGAGAATCAACATTGTGAAGATGTCCATCTTACCTAAGGCAATCTACAAATTCAATGCAATACCCATTAAATTACCAACAACATTCTTCTCAGACCTAGAAAAAACAACACAGGATTTCATATGGAAACACAAACGTCCAAGATAGCCAGACAATCCTCAGCAAAAAAAACAAAGCAGGTGGTATCACAATACCAGACTTCAAACTTTACTATAAAGCTACAATCATCAAAACAGCTTGGTATTGGTACAGGAACAGGCATATAGATCAATGGAACAGAATTGAGATTCCAGAAGCAAAACCTCAATTCCTCAACCAACTCATCTTCGACAAAGCCCCCACCACCTACCACTGGGGAGAGGAGAACCTATTCAGTAAATGGTGCTGGGAAAACTGGCTGACCACATGCAGAAGATTGAAACAGGACCCCTATCTATCCCCATGCACAAAGGTTAACTCCAAATGGATCAGAGACCTAAATGTAAAACCTCAAACCATAAGAACCTTAGAAAAGGAAGGAAATACTCTCATGGAAATCGGAACTGGCATCCAATTCCTGTACAAAACCCGAAACCCACAGGACTTAAGAGAGAAGATAGACAAATGGGACCTTATTAAACTGACAAGCTTCTGCAAAGCCAAAGAAACCATCAAGAGAGCAGGGAGACAGCCAGCAGACTGGGAAAAAGTATTTGCCAACTCTAGGTCTGACAAAGGCTTAACATCCTGGATCTACAAGGAACTGAAACGTACTGAAAAGAAGAAAACAAACAACCCCATTATAAAATGGGCAAAAGATATGAACAGACACTTCACAAAAGAAGACATTCGAGAAGCCAACAAACACATGAAGAAATGCTCAACCTCACTAATCATCAGGGAGATGCAAATCAAAACCACACTGAGATACCACCTAACTCCAGTCAGAATGGCAATTATCAACAACTCAAAAAATTAACAGCTGCTGGAGAGGGTGTAGTGAAAAGGGAACACTTCTACACTGTTGGTGGGAGTGTAAACTAGTGCAACCGCTGTGGAAAGCAGTGTGGTGATTCCTAAAAGCTCTAAAAATTGACCTTCCATATGACCCTGCAATCCCCCTACTGGGAATATACCCTGAAGAACACAAATCACTCTATAAAAAAGATACCTGCACACGTATGTTTATCGCAGCGTTGTTCACAATAGCAAGAACCTGGAAACAACCATGCTACCCATCAAAAGAGGACTGGATTAAAAAATGTGGTACATATACACGATGGAATACTATGCAGCCATAAAAAAGAACAAAATCATGAATTTTGCAGCAACCTGGATGGAACTAGAGTCTATAATACTGAGTGACCTCTCACAGAAACAAAGATCAGAATATCACATGTTCTCACTCATATAATGGACCTTGAACATCCCAT
>NW_007238869.1:2202-12325 GCF_000164805.1 Carlito syrichta
TAACCCTTAACTGTACCCCACAAAACCATAATAAAAAATACTGATTAATTATTAAAAAAATAAAAAATAGAAAATAAATTAAATAAATAAATAAATAAACAAAATAAGGAGAAGAGTAGAAAAAAAAAACAGCCCCATTCAAAAGTGGACAAAAGACATGAATAGACACTTCTCAAAAGATACACAGGCAGCCAACAGTCACATGAAAAAGTGCTCAGAGCCAGGCTCAGTGGCTCAGCCTGTAATCCCGAGCTTTGGGAGGCTGAGGTGAGTGGATTGTCTGAGCCTGCGGGTTTGAGACCCTGCCTGGGCAACTTGGCGAGACCTCATCTCTACAATAAATCAAAAAATAAGCCAGGCATGGTAGCGCATGCCTGTATTTCCAGCTACTTGGAAGGCTGAGGCGGAAGGATCACCAGAGCTGTGGTGGCCAGGAGCTGCCACTGCGCTCCAGTCTGGGCAACAGAGTGAGACTCCAACTGAAAAGAAAAAAAAGAAAAAGAAAAAGCACTTGGCCTTACTAATTATCAGACAAATGCAAGTCAAAACCACATTGAGATACCACCTAACCCCAGTAAGACTGGCCATCATTAATAAAACAAACAACAACAGATGCTGGCGAGGATGTGGAGAAAAAGATACGCTTCTACACTGCTGGTGGGAATGCAAACTAGTGCAACCTCTTTGGAAAACATTGTGGCAATTTCTGAAAGAACTAGAAATTGACCTTCCATATGACCCAGCAATCCCCCTGTTGGGAATATACCCAGAGGAACTCAAATAATTTTACAAAAAAGATACCTGCACACACTTATTTATTGCAGCACTGTTCACAATAGCAAAAACATGGAACCAACTGTGCTGCCCATTGAAACTGGACTGGATAAAAAAAATATGGTACTTATACACAATGGAGTATTATGCAGCCATAAAGAAGGGCAAACGTATGGACTTAGCAGCAACTTGGATAGATTTAGAGTCTCATACTCAAGTGATCTATCACAGAAACAAAGAACAGAGAACCATATGTTCTGACTCATAAGCATACCTTGATCAATTATCATAATACTATAAGAAAGGGATTGGCATTAGTGGGAAACTGCCAGGGGAGGGTGGGTAGGATTGAGAGTTGAGGGAAACTGCTGGGGCGGGGGGCACAACTCATCAACATTTGTATACCTAATCCTGAATTGTACACCACATCTTTAAGATAAAACTTTAAAAGTGAAAGAAAGAAAGGAAGGAAGGGAAGGAAGAAAAGAAAGGGAAGAAAGGAAGGGAGGGGAGAGAGAGAGAGAGAAAAAGAAGGAAAAAAAGAAAAGAAGGAAAGCTTGGTAGAATTCAGCTGAGTCTGTAAGGTTCCAGACTTTTTTTTTTTTTTTTTGCTGGGAGACTTTTAATTACTGTGTCAGTCTCAATACTTGTCATTGGTTTGTTCAAGGTTTCTGTTTCTCTCTGATTAAGATTGGGGGTTGTACTTTTCAAAAAATTTACCCATTTGCTCGAAATTGAATAGTTTGTTTCCATAGAGAAATTCATAATAATGTTGGTTAATCTTTTGTATTTCCATGGTAGCAGTTGTAATGTCTCCATTTTCATTTCTGATTGAGCTAATTTGAACCTGCTTTTCTTGCTTTGTAATGTAGCAAGTGGTTTATAAATTTTGTGTATCTTTTCAAAGAACCAACTTTTTGTTTTATTGATCCTTGTATTTTTTGTTTCAATTGCATTTAGTTCTGGTCTGCTCTTCATTATTTCTTTTCTTCTGCTAGCTTCAGATTTGGTTTGTTCTTGTTTTTTTTAGTTCCTTGAGTTGTGATGTTAGGTTGTCTATATGTGGCCTTTCATTCTTTTTAAATGTAGGCCTTAAGTGCTATAAATTATTCTCTAAGCACAACTTTGGCTGTGTCCCAGATATTTTGATAATTTGTGTCATTGTTGTTATTCATTTCAAGGAATTTTAAAATTTGTCAACTTGATTTCATTTTTGGCCCAAAGATCATTCAGGAGTAGATTGTTTATTTCTTTGGTTTTGAGAGTTTGTCTTGTAGTTAACTTCTAGTTTTATTCCACTATGGTTTTAAAAGGTGCTTGATGTGATTTTGATTTTTTTGAGTTTATTGAGACTTGACTTGTGGCCTGTTATATGGTCTATCTGGAGAAAGTTCCATGTGCTGATGAGAAAAATGTATGTTCTGTATTTTGGGGATGGAGTGTTCTCTAAATGTCTGTTAGATCTTCTTTGTTGACTTACTGCCTTGATGATCGTCTGTTGCGCTCAGTGGAATGTTGAAGTTGCCTACTATTATTGCATTGCTTACTGTCTTTTTTCTTTTCTTTTCTTTTCTTTTTCTTAGGACTAGTAGAGTTTGTTTTATAAAGCAGAAGTTTCTGGTGTTAAGTGCAATATATATCATTGTTATGTCTTCTTGTTGGAGTGATCCCTTTAATGTTATATTATAATGTCCTTTGTCTTTTTTTATTGCTATTAATTTAAAGTCTGTTTTATCTGATGTGAGAATGAATACTGCTGCTCATTTTGGGTTTCCATTTGCATGGAATATTTATTTCACCTTGAGTCTATAAGGGTCTTTGTGTGTTAAATGGGTCTCTGGAAGGCAGAAAATATTTGTATTGTGTTTTTTTTAATTCATTTTGCCAATCTGTTTCTTTTAAGTGGGGAATTGAGACCACTCAAGGTTAATAATGATATGTAAGATACTGTCCTAATCATCATGTTGGTTATTACCTGGTTGCTTTTTTCCCCCTCTATTATGTTGGTGTTCTATAAGTTCTGTGAGATTTATGGTTTTCATTGTTTTTCTTCTGGTGTATTTTGACCTTTTATTTCCGTTTTTAGAACTCTTTTGAGTATTTCTTGTAGAGCCAGTCTAGTAGTGACAGATTTCCTCAGCATTCACTTGTCTGAGAAAGACTTCATTTCTCCTTCATTTATGAAACTTGGTTTTGAGGGATACAAAATCTTGGCTGACTATTATTCTGTCTGTGGAGATTGAAGATAGGGCTCCAGTCCCTTCTGACTTGTAGTGTTTTTACTGAGAAGTCTGCTGTTATTCTGATAGGTTTACCTTTGTAAGTTATTTGATACTTTTGTCTCACCACTCTTAGAACTCTTTCCTTCACATTAACATTGTATAACCTGATAACTGTATCCCTTTGAGATGACCTTTTTGTAATGAATCTTCCAGAAGTTCTTTGGACTTTTTCTGTCGGGATGTTTAAATCTCTGGCAAGGCCAGGAAACTTTTTCCCAATTTTTTTCTCAAATAGATTTTCCAAACCTGTTGCTTTCTCTTCTTTCTTAGGATTACATATGATTCTTAGGTTTAGACATTTTACATAATCCCACGTTTCCTGGAGACTTTGCTCCTTTCTCTTGATTCTTTTTTCTTTATTCTTGTCTAATTGGGTTAATTCTGAAACCTTGTTTCAAATTCTAAGATTCTTTCTTCTACTTGTTTTAGTCTACTGTTCTACTGCATTTTGTACTTCCCTAAATGAATTTTTTTTATTCCCAGAAGTTCAACTTGTTGGGTTTTTTTTAAGTGTCTATACCTTTTGAGAATTTTTCATTCATGTCCTGAATAGTTTTCTTTTTAAATTTTTGTATGTTAGCTTTCAACTTTCTTCTGGATCTTACTGAGCAATAATCAACCTTTGAATTCCATGTCTGGAATTTCAAAGATTTCATTTTGGTTAGGGTTCATTGCTAAAGAGTTAGTGTGATCTTTTGGGAATGTGGAAGAAATCTGTTTTTTCATATTGCCAGAATTATTTTTTTGGTTCCTTCTCATTTGGGTCGACTATTTCTTTTTGAGGTCGGCTAGGGACTGATGTAGGTTCTGTGGGTTCCTTTGGTTATATATAATCTTGATGTGGTGAGTTTCTCTGTTGCCAGCTGTGGCGGTGCTGTGCTGGGTGTCTGCACAGGCTCAAGGCATCCTAAATTGCCAAGGTGACTTGGATAGTGGTGTTAGCTGGGTTCTGGGATCAGACCTTCCCAAAAGCTGAGGTTTTGTATCAGATGTAATGTTGATCTCTATCTAGGAGGTGACACTTATGGGAGAGAGCTAGCTGTGATAGTGTCTGTGGGTTTTCTGCTTGGCCTGTGTTGTTCCAGAAAGTACTCAGCCATCCTAGGCAATGAGTGGGACTGTGGGGACTATCCAAGTTCTCTATTTTGAGCCTTCAAGAGGGTTGCAGGGAGGGCAGGAAGCACTCAGGCTGCTTTTAAACCTCTGTGTTTAATTGGTTACCCCAGTATGAGTTGGAAAGGATCCCTGACCACTGGGGTAACACTGCCATGTTGTGCCAAGGCTACACAGAAGAGTTTATATGGGGAGTAAAAGGTTTCCAGGCCAGTGAGTCCCACCCAGCTCTCCCCTCTTATCTTCAGACATCTGCATTCAGGATGTTAAGCCTCAGGTCTTCTCACTGGAGACTGCCCCAGCCAGGAACTGTCTGCTGCTATGTCAGGGCTTCCCCATTCCCTCCCAGGATGGCTATAAAGCTGCTTTCAGCAGTAGTTGAGTTCCTAGGAAATGGTGGCTAGAGCCACTCAGGACTTTTTTTCATGAACTGCTCCACATGGGGTTTCAGCCGAACATGGCTATGGACAAGGCAGTTTTCTATGATGTATTGGAGTCCTGTGAGGCTCAGGGGACTTTCAAAGTCTGTGGCAGGAACACAGAATTCCTGAATTCCCCTCACTCACCTCCCCTACTGTGTCTGCAGGCTGCTTGTGGTTTGTGTGGTGATTCAGGCAAGTCTGGCTAGTCCCAACTCAAGCTGATTGATTTTTCTCTTCTTTGTACTCTCTGGATCTTGTTGCTTCTCTGATGAGTGTGGCATATGCAGCTGGTCTCACTTCTCCCTGAGTGCTATGGAACTCTATTTTGGCTTATTCCATAGGAGGAGTACCCTCTAGCTGCTTCTCATCAACCATCTTAATCCTATCTCTGTTACAAAGAATTTTAACATGAATTTAGATGTGTCTATAATCTAGGAAAATTCATAATATACATACAGTGATTATTTTAAAACATTTACATTTAAAGCAAGTATTGGTATGTTGGAGCTTAAGTCTGCCATTTTATTATTTGCTCTTTGTTTATTTCCTGTTTCCCTTTTCTTGTTTTTCTATGGGTATTTCATGAACATTGTTTATAATTCCATTTTGAATGTAATGTTTTTCAGCATCTCTGTTTGTATAGTTCTTTTGTTGTTGTTGTTGTTGTTTTTTGTTTTTTTGTTTTGAGTTGCAGTCTCACTCTGTCTCCCAGACTGGAGTGCAGTGGCTGCTCCTGGCCACCACAGCCTCGACCTGCTGGGCTCCGGCAAAACTTCCACCTCAACCTTCCAAGTAGCTGGAACTACAGGCATGCACTACCAGCTAATTTTTGATTTATTGTAGAGATGAGGTCTCACCAAGTTGCCCAGTTGGGTCTCAAACCCACGGGCTCAGGCAATCCACTCACCTCAGCCTCCCAAAGCGTGGGATTACAGGCTGAGCCACTGAGCCCAGCTTATATAGTTCTTTAAATGGTTGATCTAGTGCACTTACTTTTGACTCAGCAATTCCAGTTCTACAAATGCACCCTGAAAATATACACCTCTGTCAATACAAAATTACATATACCTGGCATTATTCATTACCACCATTGTTTATAATTGTCAAATATTCGGGGAAACCTAAATATCAACACATCAGCTGAATAATCTGTATTACATTCTGTATATTTCATACACACAATAGAGTACTTTGCAGCTATGAAAAAATAATGTCTCTATGAACTGATTTAGAGTGATATTCATGATATACTATTTGTTTTGATGTTCTAAATACAACATTTAAATAACCTCATTTGGCAGCATAGATATAAAAGCATGACTAAAGCCCTCTACAAGTAATTCACTTCCAGTATAAAAATAGCTGAAAGTCAAAGGCTAGAAAACAATCTTCCATACAAACATTAGTTTTAAAAACAGCATGAGAACAATATTAATATAAAATAAAGTAGAATTCAGGGCAGAGAAAATTATTGAAGACAAGAGAAGCAGTACGTAATGATAAAATGGCCAGTATTCCAAGAAGATATAGCAATTCTGAAAGTGTACACACTAAACAACAGACTGTGCTTCAGAATACATGAAACAAAATTATAGAACTGAAAGAGAAATGGACAAATGTATATTTATTGTTGGAGATTTCATCATCTTTTTCTCAACAGTTGATAAACATACTAGGGAATCAGCAAAGATAGAGAACTAGACACAACCATCAGCAAACGGGATTTAATAGGCACTTATAGAACCCTCTGCCCCAAAATAACAGAAGACATATTCTTTTCAAGCACCCATGGAACATTTATCAAGGTACATCATATCCTGGATCATAAAACAAACCTCAAAAAATTTCAGAGAATTAAAATATACAGAGTACATTCTCTTACCATAATGAAACAAACTGGAAACCAACAATGGAAGAATAATAGGATAATCTCCAAACACTTGGAAATTAAACAACACAGTTTTGTATTATCTATGTGTGAAGAGGAAGTCTTAAAAGAAAACTGAACTGAATGAACTGTTAGAATAAGAAAGAAAATATAACATCACAATTTTAGGGATGCGGTAAAAGCACTCCTGAGAAGAAAATCTGTAACATTTGATATTCTAAGCTCCCACTCAAGAAGCAAAAATAAGATCAAAATAAACACAAACCAAGTATAAGAAAGGAACTAATAAAGAGCAGAAATTAGTGAAGCTGAAAACAAGTGCTAAAGAAAACCAATGAAACAAAAGGCTAATTCTTTTAAAAGATCAATAAAATTGATAGATCTCTAACAAGACTAAAATGAAAAGATAGCAGACACAAATTACCAGCATCAGGAATGAGACAGGATATCAGTATGGATCCTTGGCCCTTTAAAAAGATAGAAAGGATTGCCTTGAACAACTTGACATGAACTCAGCATATAGATGAAATGGAGCAATTTCTCGAAAACCAGATCATCTGAATTGTCTTATAACTATGGAAGAAATTTAATCCATAATTTAAAAGCTTCTAAAAAAGACATCTCAAGGACCAGATAGTTTCACTGGAGAATTCTACTAGTCATTTAAAGAAGAGTTAGCATGGATTTACAAATCTCTTCCAGAAAATAGAAAAGGAGGGAACAATTACCAGCAAATTTTGAGACCCATAATACCCAGGTACCAAAATCAGAGAAAGAAAAAAAAAGGAACAAAATTACAAACCAATGCTATTTTTCATGAGCTTTACTGTAAAAATTTTCAACAAAATATTAGTATATTGAATCCAGAAGTTTATAAAAGTAATTAATATACCATAACCAAGTAGAGTTTTTTCTAAGATGCAAAGATGGTTTGATATTTGAAAATCAGTTCATGTAATTTATCATATCAGTAGTGTAAGAAGAAAAAAGTCCCATTATTGTTTCACTTAATACAGAAAAAGTATTGACAAAATTTAACATCCATGCATGATAGAAAGAACTCAACAATTTAGGAATAAGAGAAATGCATTAACTTCATAAAGAGTATTTATAAAAAATCTATAACAAACATCATACTTGCATGAAAGACTGGATGCTTCCTCCTAAGATTAGAAATAAGGCAAGGATATTTACTTATACCACTCTTATTCAACATAGTATTAAAAATCCTAGGTCAGGCATGGTGACTCATGCCTGTAAATCCAGCATTTTGAGAGACTGAGACAGGACAATTACTTAAGGCTAGGAGTTCCAGACCAGCCTGGGCAACAAAGCAAGACCCAGTCTCTACAAAAAATACAAAAATTAGCTGGGTGTGGTATCATGTGTCTATAGTCCCAGCTACTTGGGAGGCTAAGGCAGGAAGATCACTTCAGCCCAGGAATTTGAGGCTGCAATGAGCCGTGGTCATGCCACTGCACTCCAGCCTGGGCAACATAGACCTTGACTCCAAAAAAAAACAAAAAAACAAAAAAAAAACCCTATCCCGCATGATAAGGCAGGAAATAACAGATCAAAACTGAAGAAATAAAAGTGTCCCTATTTGCAAGTAGCATACGTTTTTATATACATGCCAGTGAATCTATCAAAAAAACCTCCTAGAACTAATGAGTGCAGCAGTGTTGCAGCAAAAGATCAAAACACAAAATCAATCATATTTTATATCCTAGAAATGAACTAATGGACTGAGGAAACCAAAGTTTGAAACACAACACCATGATTTTTTTTAAAAATCAACAAAAATCTAACAAAAGACATATTGGACTTGCATGCTGGAAGTTACAAAGTGCTGATGAAGGAAATCAAAACAAATTAAATAAATGGAGATACATATTATACTCATGAATTGGGAGATTCAACATTATAAAGATGTCGATTCTCCCAAAAGTCGTTTATTGGTTTAATGCAGTTCCTGTGTGAATCTTAGCAAGTTTTTTTGTGGACATAAAAAAATGCATATTCTAAAATTTATTTGCAAAGGTAAAAGAACTTGAAGAGTTAAACTTAAAAGAAGCATGTAGGCCCGGCTCGGTGGCTCAGCCTGTAATCCTGCGCTTTGGGAGGCCGAGGTGAGTGGATTGCCTGAGCCCGCGGGTTCAAGACCCGCCTGGGCAACTTGGCGAGACCTCTTCTCTACAATAAATCAAAAATTAATCAGGCGTGGTAGCACGCACCTGTAATTCCAGCTACTTGGAAGGCTGAGGCAGAAGGATCGCCGGAGCCCAGCAGGTCGAGGCTGCAGTGGCCGGGAGCGACCACTACACTCCAGTCTGGGCGACAGAGTGAGACTCCAACTCAAAAAACAAAAAAAGAAGCATGTAATAAGAGGACTCGTTCTACCTAATGTTAATACTTACAAACAGTAATCAGGTCATCAAGACAGAAGAAGGAAAGACACATAGACCAAAAAAATGAGGGAATTCAGAAATAAACCAACACCCATATGTCCAACTAAGTTTTACAAGGTGCAAAAGCTGTTCTATGGGGGAAAGCTAGTTTTTTTAAAACAAAAGGTGCTGGAACAATTGAACATCCATAGTGTAAATAAAATTTTTTAAAAACTTTGACCCAAAACTGACACCTCATATAAAAATTCAAAATGAATCATGAATTTAAACTTAAAACTATCAAACTTTTAGGAAAAAACATTGGAAATTTTGGGGACCTAGGGCTAAGCAAAGAAAGCTTTGAGATGACACCAAAAACAACCCATGAAATAAAATGTTGTAAATTGGACTTCATCACAATTTAATACTTCTGCTACGTGGAAGATCTTTTTAAGAGGGTGAAAAGACAAGCCAAACACTAGACAAAAATATTTATAAACTACATAAAGCAGCCATAGAAGAGAATGAAATCATGTCCTTTTCGGCAACATGGACGGAGCTAGAAATCATCATCCTAAGTAAACTGACTCAGAAACAGAAAACCACATACCACATGTTCTCGCTCATATGTGGGAGCTAAATGGTCACAAAATGAAAACAGTAGACACTGAGGACACCAATAAGGGGGGAGGAGGGAGTGGCATTAGGGTTCTAAAACTGCGGGGCACAGTGTTCACTATCGGTAATGGTCCACCTGAGACCCAATTCTCACTACTACACAATATGTCCATATAACAACATGCATGTGTACCCTCCAAATCTAAAATTTAAAAAATAATAAACAGTAAAATAAATATGCAAGCTAAAAAAAAAGTTTGTATCTAAAATATATAAAGAACTCAAAATTCAACAGTATTAAAAAATCCTATTAGAAAATGGGCAAAAGACATCAACAGACATTTTACCAGTGAGGATATGCAGATAGCAAATAAGCACATGAAAATAAGTACAACATTATTAGCCATAAGAGAAATGCAACTTAAAACCATAATGAGATATCACCACACACGTAGCAGAATGTCTGAAATTTAAAAGAGTGTCAACACCAAATGTTGGAGAGGATGTGGAAAAACTGGATCATGTGTTGGTAAGAATGTAAAATAGTACAACCTCTCTGGAAAGCAATTGGGCAAATTCTTTATTTTATTTTATTTTTATTTTTTTGAGTTGGAGTCTCACTCTGTCACCCAGACTGGA
>NW_007238869.1:12494-40475 GCF_000164805.1 Carlito syrichta
GGGCTCAGGCAATCCACTCACCTCAGCCTCCCAAAGGCGCGGATTACAGACTGAGCCACCGAGCCCGGCTGGGCAGATTCTTTAAAAACTAAACATGGAAATACCAAATCAAGCCGTTAAACTTCTGAGCATTTTAGAGAGTAAAAACTAGTGATTATGTAAAAATGTGTACGCAAATGTTCATAGCAGCCTTAATTGTGATAGCTAAAAACTGGAGGAAAGAAAAAAAAACCAATATCCCTCAAAAGGTGAATGAATAGTTAACCAGTGTGGTACGTTCCATACCATGGACTACTACTCAGAAAAAAAATTTTTTTTTTTTTAAATTTAAAAGAGACTGGGCTAGGTGGCTCAGCCTGTAATCCCAGCACTTTGGGAGGCCAAGGAAAGTGGATTGCCTGAGCCCGTGGGTTCACGACCAGCCCAGTCCACCTGGTGAGACCTCATCTCTACAGTAAATCAAAAATTAGCTGGGCATGGTAGCGCACACCTGTAGTTCCAACTGCTAAGAAGGCTGAAGCAGAAGGATTGCCAGAACCCAGCAGTTTGACACTGGCCTGGCCATGGTCGTGCCACTGCACCCAGCCTGGGCGACGGAGTGAGATTCCAACTCAAAAAGAAATTTTTTTAAGAGTAAACTGATTGAAACATGCACACCTTGGATTGATCTCAAGGGAATTATGCTGTATTTTAAAAGACAATCTTAAAAGGCTACATACTGCATGATTCCATTTATATAATCTCAAAATGACAAGACTAAGGATTGTGGAACTGAATAGTGGTTGCCAGGGAACAGGGACAGGGAATGGGGGATAACTGTAAGGGGATACCATGAGGAAGTTCCTTTGTGGTTCCTTTGTGGGCAGTTGTGGTTACATGGATCTATACAGGGGATAAAATTGCATAGAACACACACACTTGAATGCATATAAAAATTGGTAAAAACTGAATAAAGTCTAGTTAACAAAATTGCCCCAATATCAGTTTCCTGGTATTATAATTATGTAAGATATCACTGTTGGAAGAAGCTTAGTGAAAGGTACACAGAGCTTTAGGTGCTATTTTGCAAATTTCTATAAGCTTATAATTATTTCAAAATAAAAGATTTTTAAAGGTAAGTACATATATAAAACTTTTGTTAGATATTGCCAAATTTCCCTTTGGGTCATACCAGTTTGTGTTCTGATCAGAAATACATGAGACTGCCTGCTTTAACACAGCTTTGTGGCATACTGTATTATAATACTTTTTAATATTTAATATTTCATGGTTTAATTTTCAGATCTCTCATTGTGAATGAATTTGAACATTTTCTGTTCATACATTTGAGGACCATTTTTTACACCCTATGTGTAAATTGTTTACTCTTATTCCCCTTTTCTGTTGGCTTTCGTTTCTTCCTTAAGTTTTGAGAGTATATTACAGATATTAGGCCTTTGTCTGTAGTATATATTGCAGTTTTTTTCTAGTTTGTCAGTTGTCTTTTTATTTATAGTGTTTTTTATCATGCAAAGCTTTTATGTTTATGTAACCTCATGTATCAATCTTTTTACTTAGTTTTGTGTCAAAATTATTTTTTATTTCTTATGGATTTTGGGTCATAATTTTTCTATACCAGAGTGTTAGAGCAGCTCTTATATTTTTAAATTGTTTTTATTTTCATATTTTAGAGACAGGGTGTTGCTCTGTCACCTAAGCTGTAGTGCAGGGGTGCAGCCTTTGCATACTATAGCGTTGGCCTCCTGGGCTCAAGCAATCCTCTTGCCTCAGCCACCTGAATAGCTGGAAGAAGCTAGGACTACAGGTGTGCACCTCCACACCCAGCTTTTTTATGTTTTATTTTTTGTAGAAATGGAGTCTCGCTACGTTCCCCAGGCCAGTCTCAAGTTCCTGGCCTCAAGTGATCCTCTCAACTTGGCCTCCCAAAGTGCTAGAATTACAGGCATGAGCCATTGCACCCAGCCATCCAGTGTTTTCTTCTACTACTTGTATGATTTCATTTTTACAGTTAGGTTTCTAATCTATTTGGAGTTTAATCTAATGTATGTTGTGTATTATTGGTCCAGTTGTATCTTTTTCAAGTAGTTATCTAGCTTTCCCAGCAACATTTATTAAAAAGTACATCTTACCTCTGATGATTTGAGATGCCACCTTTTTCATATTCTAAATTTCATATGTACTTGAGTCTGTTTTTAGAATTTGTATTTTATTTCAATGAACTGTTTGCCTATTCCTGCACTAGTACCATACTATCTTAATTATAGAGACTTTAATTGTAGGTTTTAATTTAATTTTGGAATAATTTCTTTATGGTTTTTTCTTTTTCAGTGTTTTCCTGGTTCTTACATTCATGCTTTTCTATATATTTAGTATCAATTTCTAACTACATATAGTATTTTGGTATTTTTATTATAATTGCAGTAAATTTATGAATTAATAGTGAGAATTGGCATCTTGATAATGTTGCATCATCCTGTTCAAGAACAGAAAATATCTTTCTGTTTGTTCAAGTTTACTTTTGTGTCTTTCAGGAGTACTTTATAATTTTCCTTGTATAAGTACTTAATATTTTTGGTGCTATTGTAAATTAGGTTTTCTGTACCATTAAGTACCATATAGCATATCAGTTTTGTGTTTCTAAATTTTATATTCTGCTACTTTACCCTGAGGTTTTTATTATTTGAGTTAGTTTCATCTTGAAGTCTGTGAGGCTTTCCAGGTACGTTATCATATCATCTGCAAGTAGAGATAATTTTATTTCTTCCTTGCCATTGTGGCTCTAAGTGATTTGTCTTGTCTAATTGCATTGGCTGATATCTCTAGTCCAGTGTTGAATAATAGTGGTTGTAATGGACATCCTTGCATTGTTCCTAATCTTAGTGGAAATGCCTTTAGAATATTCTCATTAAATATGATACTGGCTTTAGGACTAAAGTATATATATTTAATCATTTTAAGAAAGTATCCCTCAGTTCCTACATTCTTAAGTGTTTTAATCATGAATTGTTGAATTCTATTAAAGGATTTTTCAGTACTTACAGGGTTCATAATGATTTTTTTCTTAGACCTATTAATATGGTATATGATATTGATAGATTTTCTAATATTGACCTTAGCTTGAATTTCCAAAAAAAAAAAAAAAAGACATTGTATATTTTCTTAATATGATCTTGGATTATGCTCATTAATTTTTTTTTTTTTTTTTGTATCACCAATTATGAGTGATGATGTTTTCTGGTTTTCTTTGTCTGTCTAGTTTAAATATCAAGGTTATACTTGCTTCGTAAAAGGAATTAGAAAGCTATCCTTCCTTCTTAATGTTCTGGAATAATTTGGAACTAATTACCAAAATTGACACTGTAGTTGGGGATTATATAATACTTGTTTAATGGCACCCTCTTCTTTCTTTTTTTTTTCTTTTCCTCTTTCTAATTGCCAAAGGGTGCTTCTTTCATTTCTTTGTCTTTTTTTTTTTTCCCCAAAAGCTGTGCATTTCAAATATTGCCTTCTTTAAATCACAAACTTTTAAGATCTTTCCCTGTGGTCTGTGTTCTGATCTACCCAAATACCTTTATTTTAGCATTTTCAAACTTAGTGTGGACTTAGTCTTTGGGTGGTATTTTTAAATCAATGTTAGGTCCTTCTGATAGTTTCCTTCTTCAGTTCTCCTCCCACAGGTTTTGTTTGTTTGCTTGTTCTGCTTTTGTTTTAGTCTGCCTTTGCTTGCCACAAATTGGAGCAGCAAAGGATTTGGTATGCTTTTTTTTCCTTGTGTTAACAATTGTTTTGAAATTTTGGCATTCTCTGACTTCAAGGTAGGCTTAAGGATATGATTTCTTGTGGAATTTGCCTTTTCTTTCCTAATGTTTTGGAGAAAACAGTATAAAGTAGGTATCTATGCAGTCACCATTTTATTTAGCTCTAAAGAATATTTATAACATATATGTTCATTTTTCTCAGGTTTCTTAGGTATAAACTATAGAACAAATTAATTACAAGCAATAGTGACTTTTGAGGGGGTGAATGTAAGTATAATTAACCCTTTTCTATTGTTAAAGGTTACAAATGAGACAATTTAAAAAGAACTGGAAGTGTAATTTAGATTCAGCCTTGAATGAAATAGAGGTATGACATTTATTTTTAAATTAATTGCTAGCATCTCTGGAAATTAGTAATAGCAAAAAGAGTTTGAATTTTAAGAAAAGTTTTAGAAATATGTCTGTTATACAGAGAAAATGTTCAAGGAAAATGAGTTTGTTTTTACAAGTTAATTTGAAATGCAAACATTTTAATTTCTAGAGATGTGGACTGTTCTAAAAATAATTGTTCAACATTTAAAATTAATGTATTTAATGTAAATTAATAATAATTTGAAACTTTGCCTTTAATTCTTATGGCTGGACAAACTCAATGCACCAAGAAAACTGGTGAAGTTGTCATAGATGGTTGCAGTATGTGAAATGATGGGGGGGAAACCAGAATCATGCTGCACTTTGCAAACATTTAGAGTATAAGAAATGAGGACTTTCAGGATGATTTTACTTTTAAATTTAATATTATTTTTATATTCGTTCAGTAACTATTGATCTATAATTAGTATCCTTATTCCTTATATCCATAAAATGATTTTTTTGTTGATGTGGAAAACTATTTCTTACCATATAATAGAAATAGTAGGAAAATAGTAAGTTTACTGAAATATACTTTGCAGACATTTTTGTAGAAGTACAATATTCAAAAGTCATAAAATGGCCAAATAATGTAAAATGCAATCTTTTAAAATAATAAAATTATGTATTGCTGTGGAGAGTCCTCAAATCATACTGCTCATCAGCTGTTTGCCATAAAATCCACTTCCATTGTCAAGTTCAGTTTTGAGGGTGATACTTTAGGTACTTTAGGACCTAGGTAATAAAATAAATGTACATTGCTATCTGAAATATACAGATCCTTTGCTATAGTCAGAAAAGCAAAGTTACACTAGTATGTTATTGGTGTGAAGCTTTTCAGTAAATTGACAAGATTTACACTAGTATGTTATTGGTGTGAAACTTTTCAGTAAATTGACAAGATTTTCAGAGATGATGTCTTATTAATTTCTATATCTCTAATGCCTACATTTGCCTGGCCCTTAGTACATGGTTGCCTAAATGACGTAATTTTCATTATTTTTTTTCTTTTTTATTTTGTTTTTAATAATTTTGATAGCATTGTGAAGACAAAGGTGACTGGACCAAATTGGGAAATTTATATATTAACGTAAAAATGAGCTGTGAAAAATTTATAGATTTCCAGAGATTTTGTGCTTGCATTGCTGAAACACTAACAAAAGAGTATAAAGAAGAAAGACCAGATGTTCCTTTTTGTGAATTTGCTGAAACAGGTAAAATGTCACTGTTGTGATCTGAATACTGTGTGTGAGGATGGTGCAGTGTTCTTAACAAGAATGTTAAGCGTGTAATATTTTCCGTGTTGATAAATTAATGTTACAGGTTTTAGATACTTCTCTTTATGAATTTTTTCATCTGTTTATTACTGTTAGATCATAATGATAAAAAGTTAGGAATTGGTGTTTTAGTATCAAATGTTTCACATTATTTTTTCTTTTCATTCAGATTGGTAAAACTTGCTAGCAAATTATACTGGAACACATGAATTTTTGAATTATTAAAATTTGTATGGTTTTGAGTTTGGTTTGATTTTTGACATGAGCTCTTCACTACTCTATTCATCATCAGGGGTTGGCAAACTATTTCTGTAAAAGGCTAGATAGCAAATATTTTAGGCTTTGGAATACCATATATGATCTCTATCACGTAGTTTTCTTTTCAAACAAAGCTTTGAAATTAGAAAAAGCATTGTTAACTCACTGGCTACACAAAAACAAGCCACCAGCTAGATTTGGCCCATGGGCCATAGTTTGCCAACACCTGGTCTTGGTGATAATATCAATAATTATTAATTAATTTGCCTTTTCCATCATTTTAAGTGACTTTTTTCTTCCATATTTCAACTTTATTGTTTCAGTTAGCAAAGGTCCACAAAACAGTGAAGTAGAAAAAAATTTGCTGGGAAGAATAGGAATCAATGCTATGTACTTCTATCACAAGCTGTTGCAGTGGTCCAAGGTAACTCCATTAAATTTTTGTTTTGTCTTGGTAAAAAGAGTGCTAGTTTTAAAATTATGAACAGAATATAAGTTAACCCTGAAGATTAGGAATTTGCTGATAATCATTACAGATGGCAAAATGGGACCCAGACTAGTACGTGAATTATTAGATGGTATATTAAGCAAATGTGGAAAGGAGGTAGCATGAGACTGGCTACTATTTAAAATCTCAAGCCAGGCATGGTGGCATGCACCTATAGCTCCAGCTACTTGGGAGACTGAGTTCAAGACCAGTTTGGGCAACATAGCAAGACCCTGTCTCTAATTTAAAAAATAAATAAATCTCAGTATAGAAAATATTTAGGGAACTCTGCTAAATGTCATATTTATTTGAAGCAACTTTCAATTAATAATTTATTTTGCCAGCTCCTGAGTATTAGTAGCATTGTAATCTTAGAAGAGTTCAAGATACCTTTCTTAAGATTAACTCAGGATACTCACAATTGACAGAACTTCTTTAAAATTACCCCTCAAAATGCCCTGGAACACTATATATTTTTGAGGTCTAACTTTGAAGGTTAACACTCCATAAAGACAGTTTAGTGATTCAAGACCATATTGTATTACCATTATTTAGATTATCCTGAGGTGGCAGATGGAGTCACAAACTCAATAATTTTCAAGTAGAGGACAGGAAAATTCAAAACAGGAAGGAAGTGCTAAGGGATGGAGTTATATAGAGAGTAGAGTAGTTGAGAGTATGGTCATATTATATTAACTATTGAAGTATATAATTTGTTACTTGGTACTTTTTATTAAATAAAATGTTATTTCACAGTTGAATATATGTTAAGTAACATTTAAGTGTGTGGTCACTTGTATACATACAAATTTTATGAATTTTTTAAAATGTTATTTAATGAGATGAGGTCTCTCTATGTTGCCCCGTCTGATCTCAAACTCCTGGACTCGAGTGATCCTCTTGCTTTGGCCTCACAAAGTACTGGGATTACAGGCATGAGCCACCATACTCAGCCAAAAAAAATTTTTGTAAATCCAGAATGGTCTCCAGGTTCCACCCAGGATATATAGCTCTTATTGTAGAGTAGGCCTTGTGGGTAAGATGTACCTTGTCCCTGCTTTTGCAATCTAACTTTTAAGGTTGGTTGTAGCATTGATTTCTTTGGTATTTAATACTTGGGAATTTGAGGACTACCTAACAAGAAAACTATTTTTGAAAACTCAGGTTGACTTTGTTGAAACTTTAGGGTATATTTTAATTTTTTTAGTTATTATTTCTTAAAACATTAACAGATTGGTGGTTTTTTTACTATTATAATTAACAATTTTAACTACCTTACTTAAAAAGGTTATTTTATTTGTCACCTTATTTAATATAAATTTTATGAAGCTATTTCTGTTTTAACAGAAAAGTAAAATTATTGAAATTAAACTAAAGGTATCTCTTGAAAAATGCACTCATTTATACAGTCAAATTGAAAGTACTTTAACATCATAATAAGTGTCTGACTCAAAATAGCATAGACTATAAAACAAGGGTCTGCAAATGAAGGCCCGTGGGCCATATCTTGCCCACACCCTGTTTTTGTACAGCCCTAAACCAAGAATGTCTTCTACATTTATGAAGAGTTACAAATTGAACAACAACCAAAAAAGAATGCGCAGCAGACCAAAAGTGGCCTGCAAAGCCTAAAATATTTATCATGTGACTATTTACAGGCAAAGTTTGCGAACCTCTGGTATAAACTAATAATGTATGTCCAATTTCTGATGTCCACACTAAAGACAATCTTAATGTAGAATACATGAAATAATTAATATATTGAATTAATAATTTCAACCAACAGTTTTATCCTTGTTTTCACTATCATTGTCTACATTTTTATGTAAGAGACTGGATCTCGCTACATTGTCCAGGCTGGTCTTGAACTCCTAGGCTCAAGTTATCCTCCTGCCTTAGCCTCTTATGTCTAAATTTGGTAATAGAGTATTTCCATTTTTACTGTCTCCTTGATCTCAGATTGATCAACAAAAGAGGAGCAAAAACCTATAATCAGTAGTTTTCTACATTAAATGCATGAAATCTTTTTGTCAAATGAAATCTTAAGGGGGAAGGACAGTGTATGATGAGTATAAAACAGATGAAAGGAAAACTGTTGATGGTGAGAAGAAGCGATTAGTATAAGGCAGAGCCCTGCTTATTCCCCTTTCCCTTTCCTCTTTATGTGTAAGCAGGATGGGCATTGAGGAATGAGTCTTGGAGCAGTTTAATAGCTATCCATCAGGGATGGCAATTCAAACTGGAAAATTGGCTTGTGAATAATTGTCAGTATCTTTGTGTCTCTATAAGTGATCAATAATCAGTATTCTTTATTTTTGCTCTAGGGAAGAAAGGTCTTGGATAAATTATATGAATTAAAAATACATTTTACAAGTTTAAAAGGTTTTATAGGACCTGAGAAGTTAGCACCAAGATGTCAAATTGTGAATGTTGCAGCAGAAATTTTTCTAAAAAGTGGAAGCCTAGATGGTGCCATTTGGGTATTGAGGGGTAAGTTCTGATATATGCAAGCATAAAATAATTTGTTAACCTTGTTATAAATTTTTGTCTATGTGATTACCTTAAGTTGATATTGAACTGTAGGAGGTATGAACATGTGGATAGGAAAGTTGGTTGTTATGTAAACTAAAAGGGGAAAGTTAACTTAGCTTTAAAGAAGAAATTGTATGAGACTTTGTTGATTTAAAACTAGTTCTTGCTATCTCCTGGGCACCATACTAAATACTTTACCTGAATTATCCTAATAAATATTAATAGAACCTTGAGTTTGGAACTGTTACAGTCCTCATTTTTTTGCAATAAAATGTTGTCAGAGATATTAAGCAGCTTGCCCAAAGTGACATAACAGGTAAGGAGTAGAGGCCAAGTTCAAACCCAGACAGTCTAGCTTCATAGCTCAGGCTTCAGGTGCTATGTGAAACAGGGAAATCCTGATTGTAGTGTGCATAAACTCTGTCTTCAAATATGTAGACAAATGTGACTTCAAACTTCAAATGAGTAGTTTACTTTCTTAGGTAAGGCAATCCTTCTAGCAGAAATTACAATGAAATTAAACCAGCAGAAGCAACTAAGCTTAGTTTAGTAAGAGAGAAATAAAAATTTAGAGAGCATAGTAGTGATATGACTTGGTAGCAAATGACAGGTCTGGCAACTTGGGCTATCAGGCAGATTTTATTTGGTAATGTAGGATAAGAATGAAGAAACCTCAAGGATCTCATGTTTAGGTTTGTATGGGAAGATGGAATAGATAAATAAAGCAAGCAAATAACTTTATGCTAATATACATGTTCTAACGCACAAACACATATACTAGCACCTATGTGTGCTATTCTAGCACATATATAAATACACATAATATATATATACACATACCTTGTATTTGTTCAGTACTGAGGGCTTATGGAATACAGAAAATGTGAGTAGACTTCATTCAAAAGCTTACTTGAAAAGATTTTTTTCAACTTAACATAGCCAGTAAGTTTTCCTAAGTGGGAAAAGTAACCAAGATACAAAAATAGAAATTAGTGAAATGTAAGCCAGAACTCAAAAGCTCTTTGAGAAAGAAGAGATGTGGCCAGAAACAGGAAGGGTAAAATAATTTATAAAAATGGACTTGGATCATCTTATGACAGGAACCTTCAACCTAAAAGTTTCTGGCAAAATCAGTCTTTTTCAAAGTAGAGACTGGGGAGAGTTTGTGGGAGGGAAATGTGGTAGTCTATGGAGATTTTGTTTTACATTTTGATGTTTTAATGTTGAAATTATCTTTTAAATTTTATCAACTGTAAACACAGTATATTCTCTTTTACGGTGAGAGTTTCAGTTGAAAATCATTTGTATGAGTAAAATTATATTTCTTCAAAAGAAGAGCCCACAGAAGTATGCATGGTTGTCCCTAGAATTTTTTTGTTCTTAAAGGGTTCTATAGTGGACTGGCTATTCCTAAGATAGTAATTCAAATGGCTTAATACTCACTTGTAATTAAAATTACAAAACACCATTTTGAACTCTCAGACTACCAAAGATCAAAGTGTGATGATATGCTATTTGTGAAAATACAGAGAAACAGAAATTCACAGTTATCTTTAAGGGCTTTTTTGGCAAAATAAATGTCAAAGGATGAAAGAGTATATTTCCTTTCATGTATTAACTTCATTTCTAGGAATTTGTACTACAAGCACATTAATACTTGTATACAAGAGTATGTACATTAAGTTATCTGGAATCTTTTGTTACACCAACAGTGATAAATGTCTCCAGATAACTTAAATATCCATTAAGGAAATACCAGTTAACTAAACTGTGTTATAGCCACATGATAGAGAAGAATGAGGCAGATCTATAGGAATTCAGTTGGAATGATCTCTAGCATCTATTGCCAAGTGAAAAAAGGAATGTCAGAACAATGTATACAGTATGCCACCATTTGTATAAAAATAATGAAATGGATGCATACATATTTGCCTATATACCCTTAAAATACTTGCAGAAGGATGTACAAGAAACTAGTAATAGTGGTTGCCTCTGGGAAGAGGAATTGATTGCTTCAGAAGACAGGGATGGGAGGCAGATTAACTTTTTACATATTTTTTCTATTGTTCTTCCTTTTAAAAATATGCATTTATTACCTACTAAACTTTTAAAAGATAAGGTTACATACATTACTCAAGTTTGAGAAATGCAAAATATTTTACACATTTTGGGTTGGTGGGTGGCAGACTTTAGGGTGAGAAGAAATCTGTTGTTTGGCTTTTCACTTTGACATTTCAAACTCTTTTTTCTCAGCACTAGTACTCTTTATCCTGGGAAATGAGCAACAAATTCCTACCATGCCTTTTCCCAGTACCAGCATAAAAATGTTTTAAAACCATAATTTTATAATCATGGTTTAGAGTCTGAAAAATTAGTGTCTTAGCTCTCTAAAATACAGATTTTGTAAAAAGTTATGCTATTTATTGAGAAACTGCCTTTGAATTTTAAAATAACTTTTATTGACTTTATGTAAGTAACATATTCATTATAGAGAAATATGAAAAAGTAGATAAGCAAAAGTAACGATAAAAATCTCTTATCATTTGATCACCCAGAAATTACTATTATCCACTCTAATGTTATTATACAGATCTTTACACTCTGCATTTTTTTCAGGCAGCAGTCTTTCTGTGAAAAGAAATATTCTTCAACAACATCACTTAGTGGCCTGCATGGTTCTTATAAACAGAAAGATGGATAGATCGATCCATGAATCTACTTTTATTGAAACTAGCTTATTTTAAAATTTGTATTATAAGCAATAATCCATGCTAAACATCACTGCTAAATATTATTTCCTTAGGATAAATTCTGATGGAATTGCTGTGTTAAAGGGTAAGGGCATTTTAAAGCTTTTTGGTACATATTGCCTAATTTGCCCTTATTGCCCTCATATTTGCAGATAAGAAAGCCCTCTTTTAAAGAAAATCCTAGGGAGCTATTGCATTAGCTATATATTCTGTACAAACATTGCCCTTTCAGGGATCACAGGTGCACATTAACAGTTTCAGCTGTTAGTCCCCAATATAATGGCTTTTGCCTATCAGGCAGGCAGACTGATGCACTCCAGTTTATGGAAGCCCTATTCTAACTCGATACATTCCATTCCAAGTCTTATCTCTGTGAGTAGACTACAAAAGTCCTTTGTACCTTTAGTGAAGCTGTAGTGATCATAGTCTTCTTAACAGTATGAAGATACAAGTTATGAAACACCCTTGCCAACACTGAGTATTAATCATTTTTCTTACCTCTTTGCTGGTTTGATAGGATAAAAAGTGATATTGACAACTTTGTTGTGCATGTAATTGACTATTGGAAAAATTTATTCTTTTTTCCCATTTGTACTTATTCTTTTATAAATTGCCTGTTCGTGGTCTTGGTCTGTTTTCTGCTTAGTCGATTTAATAATAATATGAATATTCACTATATACCAAGCATTGTGCTACGTGTGTTATTTGTGTCATCTCATTTAATCAACACCAACCCTAAGAAGTAAGTAATGGTATCTCAAGATGAGGACACTGAGGTTCATAGAAGGTCACACAGCAAATAAGTGTGGAGCAGGAATTCCAATATGAATCTGACATCAGAGTTCATCTTTTTAACCACTACACCGGAACTATTATTTCCCTAGTTTTTCCTCTAAATAGACTTTATAAAATTGCAACTAGAACAGAAGCACAACCTATACAGACAGACTCAGACCTAAGTTAGTTAACCTCCTGAGCAAATTGGTGATACTGAGCTAGTTTTTGTAAATGTAAGACGGGTTTTCAAACTTTACTAGAATTCTCTAGAAGGCTTGTTAAAACAAACTGGCCCACCCCTAGATTTTCTAATTCATTAAGTCTAGGGTGGGTCCTGAAAATTTGTGTTTCTCTCAAGTTTTTTGATGTTGCTGTTGCTGTAGGTCTGGGGACCTCACTTTGAACACCACTGCCATACAGGAATCTTAAATAGTAACATAGTCTCATACCTCACCTGTGTCCTTAAACACGACTCCCTCAGTTTGCTTACTGCTATAAACACCTTTTTTAAAAAATTAACTAAATTGAGAGTATTTTCCCTGTGGTGGTACCTGGCATAGAGAATATATTTAGTAAATACTAGTTGAGATGTGTGGAAAATGGATGGATTTTCTTTATTTAAGTATCTTTATATCTTAGGGAGGAAATAACTAGAGTTTTTGAAAGATGTTTGTATGTGCAGTTTTTTTAAGTGGCAGTTTTTTATACGTGAAATTTAGCATAAAGGTTACCTCACACACCTGGATCCCCAGTGACTGTGACTACGGTACTAATATAAGTATATAAACAGTTTTAATATTTGGCCCAGCACAGTGACTGATACCTATAATTTCAACACTTTGGGAGACAGATCACTTGAGCCTAGGAGTTCAAGACCAGTCTAAACAACATAGTGAGCTCAGGGGGTCAAGGCTGTGATGAGCTTGATTGCACCACTGCACTACAGCCTGGGTGACAAAGTGAGACCCCAGGTCAAAAACACAAAAAACAGTTTTACTAATTAAGAAAATGTTGTCTTCTTTTTCAATCAATAGGTGGATCTCCTCAGCACAAACCTGTGTTAGGCCAGGCCATATTTAGTCTCTGTTTTAATACCACAGTTTCATTTATATCTTTTCATCAAGGCATACTATTTAGTTTATTAACATCTCTTTCCCAAGTAATTTTCACCAAATGTGAGTACTGGTCATGTTCTGATGAGATTTTGGATTATTTCTAAAATATTTCTTTGTACTTTTCTGTTTTGCTTGAGTTTTTTATAGTAATCATTTATATTTTAAAAAATAAACACTATTTTGAAAGTAAATCAACCAACTAGGCGTCATTCTGAGCAATAACATTTTTGAAATCACTGCTTCAAGGTGATTTTTATATTTAATATGATCTTTGTAATTTTTTAAAAACAAATTATTAAAATTATAAGGTAACACCTAAAATTAGTTCAGGTATCATTAGTGATGTATATTTCACACTTTGAAAATATCACACTGTATAATAATTCCCCTTTATATTATAGTAATTTTACATATTAAAGATCTTTGATCTGTTGGATGTTGACAAATATTTTTCTCAGGTTTTTGTTTTCCTTTAGCTTTATGTTTTTTGCATTTTGTTCTTTTCTTTTGTTTAACTGACTTTTTAAAAAATCTTAATATAAACTTGTAAAAAAAATCTTTAGACTGAGTGCAGTAGCTCAAGCCTATAATTCCAGTACTTTGGGAGGCCAAGGTGAGGGGATTGCCTGAGCCCATGGCTTTGACAACAGCCTGAGCAACTTGGTGAGACCTCATCTCTACAATAAATCAAAAAAATTAGCCAGGCATGGTAGCATGCACCTGTAGTTCTGGCTACTTGGGAGGCTGAGGCGATGGATGTGAGGGTGATCTGGCTGCAACATCTGTCACCCCATTGATTACCAAGGTTGATTCAGCTGATCTGGCTGGCTAGGTGGGTGTCCCCTTCCTCCCTCACCACTCCATGTGTGTCCCTCCCAAAGCTGTGCGCTCGGACAAAAAGGACAACCATTCCCGCTAGAGGAGGACCATTTTTCTGTCAAGGGTATATGAGTAGCTGTGTTCCTTTGCTAGAACCTCCAAACAAGGAAGGATCGCCTGAGCCCAGCAGGTTGACTCTGGGGTGGCCGTGAGTGCCACTGCACTCCAGCCTGGGTGATGGAGTGAGACTCCAACTCAAAATAATAAATAAATAAAATAAATAAATCTTTAATAATTTTTGTCTGGTATCATGCTTTTAGACACTCCTTAGTCACGACATTATTTAGTCACCCATGAGTTCTTCAGATTTGTTTAAATTGATTTATTGTTTTAAATTTTAGTTTAAGGTGGGAAACATAATTTTATTTCCTTTAAAATGTTGCTTCAGTGCATCCTTTACTTACTTATTTGAAAAGCCAATTTTATCATATATTAGCATCTTGGATCTGTTAGGTCTGTTTCCGCACTTGTCTTTTCTTCCAGGAATCTCTGTTTCTGTGCTAGCACTATACTCTTTTTAGATAATGTAGTATTAGATGATGTCTAATGTAGTATTAGTTATGGTGTCTATTTAGGCAAGACCACCTTTACTTCTCTTCCAGACTATTATTTACTATTCTTAAGATTTTATTCTTTTGAATGAATTTAAGAATTATTGAATCAAGTTTTACTACAGTTTTTTAGGAAATTTGGGATGACACTAAATATCTATATTAAGGAGAGAACAGATATCTTTAGATACTCCCTGTTCCATCATAGTATTCCCTGTGATAAAGGGTAGTTGTTTGATGGTCTTACTGACTAGTTTAGAAATTCATTTAGTACAGAGACTTCTTAATAGTCTTTATGTTCCCAGTACCTGTATTCAATCTCTTGCCTGAGTAATGACCCAAATATATATGCGTTAGAAGGTAAATGGATAAAGAAGTGCTACTATAGAATATGTGTTTGCCTTTTGACCCTAAGATTTTAGACAAATAGAAAATATTTCCCATCTGTAGAATAGAGAGAAAGACATGAAGCTGTTTTTTGAATGCAGTAACAACTTTTATTGCTATAAAACTAATAATTACACTAGTAAGCTTTTTTTTATTCTTGGGAGTTTGGTTCTCATAAGAATTCTTATTAAATTTTCATAAAAGTATTTACATTGGTAGAATTGTGAACTAGATGAATTAGTTAAATTAAAAGCTATTAATTTCCAAGTGACTTCCCAATTATTTGTTTCCATTAACTTTGATACATAAATAAAAATCTTAATTAGATTTTTAAAATATATCTATACAGTTTGGTAGAATTTTGAAATGAATCTCCTAAATTATATATGCTTTCAAAAAAGCAACAGTTATTCTACCTTAAACCATAAAGGATGACACTAAAGAAAATGCACTGGACACTGCCAAGGAAGAGAGGAGAGAGAGGGGCACATGGCAACACAGTGGATACCTAGTCCACTCTTGGGGGAGAGAGGGCCAACTAGAACCCAAACTTTACCTGTATGCAACCTTCTTATGTAGTAAATCCCCACTTGTACCTCACAACTCTAAAAAATAAGAAGAAAGAAAAGAAAAAGAAAATGCAGTTTTTATGAGAAAAGACTTACGTAGTCTACTTTTTGTAAGTGGGATATATCTTAACAGTTATAAGACTAACAAAAATAATTGAATTTATTCAATCAAAGTAAAACTCACTTTATCAGTAATGTATCAGGAATAGTGAGTTATCAAATTTAATTTTATTTAACAGATGACTTAATGCAATTGTCTTTCAACATAAGTTCCATTTATGTTTCTATGTTAAAGTTTCAGTGGATTTAGAAGTAAATTATTGAAGGTATCTGTCTAAATTAGTTAATAATATTCATAAAGCACTTAGAGCCGGGCTCGGTGGCTCAGCCTGTAATCTTGCGCTTTGGGAGGCTGAGGTGAGTGGATTGCCTGAGCCTGCAGGTTCGAGACCCACCTGGGAAGTGAGACCTCATCTCTACAATAAATTTAAAAATCAGCCGGGCGTGGTAGCACATGCCTGTAATTCCGGCTACTTGAAAGGCTGAGGCGGAAGGATCGTCGGAGCCCAGCAAGTCAAGGCTGCAATGGCTGGGAGCAGCCACTGCACTCCAGTCTGGGCGACAGAGTGAGACTCCAACTAAAAAAAAAAAAAAAGCACTTAGAACATTACCTAGAAATTGGTATAAAATTGTTAAGTCAGTCAATCAGTTAAGTATGCTCTAGAAATTTAAAAGTAAGCTTCTGTTTTAAAGCTGTATACTGGGCTGGGCAAGATGGCAGATACCTGTAAACCCAGCACTTTGAAGGCTGAGGTGGGAGAATCACTTGAGGTTTGGAGTTCAAGACCATCCTGGGCAACATAGTGAAACCCTACTTCATCTATACCAGTTGTGGTGGCATACATCTGTAGTCCTAGCCACTCAAGAGCCTGAGGCGAGAGGATCCTTGAGCTCAGGAATTTATGGCTGCAGTAAGTTATGATCACACCACTACACTCCAGCCTGGACGACAAAGGGAGACTCTGTCTTAAAAAAAAATTTAAAAAGTTTATACTAGATGCTTAAAAACCTTCTTTTGGCATTATATACTTAAATTACTAACTTTTTCTTCAGTGCTTTTTGTATTTGCTATACTGGGAAGGTCACAGAAAAAAAAGGATTTTTGTATATGGTGATTGGTAAAGGTGCAGTTTCATTCTTCTGCATGTGGTCAGCCAGTTTTCCTAGCACCATTTGCTAAATATGGTCTCCTGTTGCTATTCGTTGTTATTGGTGGCTTTGTCAAAGATGAGTTAGTTAAGAGATTGAGTTTTTGCTTCTGGAATTTCTGTCCTGTTTTTCCATTGGTCTGTGTGCCTAGTCTTGTACCAATAATAGGCTGTTTTGGTTTACCATAGTCTTATAGTAAAGTTTAAAGTCTGGAAGTGTGATGCCTCCCACTTTGTTCCTTTTGCCAAGAATTGTCTTGCTATTCATGCTCTTTTTTGGTTCCTATGTGAATTTCTGTATTGTCGTTTTCAGATCTGAGAAAAATTATATTGGTACTTTGATGGGTAATGCATTGAATCCGTAGATTGCCTTGGGTAGTGTGGACATCTTGACTATATTGATTCTTCTGATCCATGAGCATGGAATGTTTTTCCATTTGTGTCATTCTTTCTTTCTTTGAGCAGCATTTTGTAGTTCTCATTGTAAAGATCTTTCACCTCTTTGGTTAGGTAGATGCCAAGATATTTCGGTGGGGGGAGGTTTGTGGCTATTGTGAATGAGATTGCGCTTTTTATTTGGCACTCTGCATGTTGTTGGTATATAGAAATGCAACTGTCTTTTGCACATTGACTTTGCATCCTGAGACTTGATCATAGTTGACTATCAGTGCGAGGAGGCTTTTGACAGACTCCTTAAGGTCTTCAAGATACAGAATCATATCTCTGATACAAAGTTTATTTAGCAATAATTCAATGTATAATAAGACAGCTATTAAGACAGTTTTACAGTAATCCTGAGATGCTTAATCATCCCACTCTTCCACACAAATAAGTTGCTCAAATGAGCATGCAATGGTATGATTTGCCTTTAAAAAGTAAAAATATGACTCTAGTTTTTCCTTAGATTTTCTAGGAGAAAAATGTGTGTCCATCTCTGAGCAGAGGTGACTGAAGTGAATAGATGTCTTTATTATTAACATTTTCTGCTTTAAAGAAGAGAAATGAACTATTAAGTCAATTAAAGACATGGAAGAACCATGGAATATTATGCAGAAAACTTAAATGTATATTGTTAAGTGAAAAAATCCAATCTGAAAAAGATACATACTATATTCAGTTTATATGACATCCTGGAAATGGTAAAACCATAGAGACAGCAAAAAGATCAATAATTACTAAGACTAAGAGAGGCAGAATGAACAGGTAGGGCACAAAAGAAAGAAAGAGAAGAATCACTTCATTTCGACTCTTAGTCCGGTTGAAAAAGAACACCAAAATGTGATTTGAATGTTATATATAACAGTGTTTCATTATGTGTGTAATGATTGAGTGAATTAGGTAAATGATAAAATATTGATATCTCTAACATTTTAGTACCTCAGTGTTCTGAACTACAGCCTCCCATTGTTTTTCTAAATATGAATATCAGGGCATAAATTAAGAAACCTCAGCAGCATGGGAATGTTTCTTTTTTTAAAATGCTGGGTGATAGATACATGAGTTTATTTTATTATTATGACTTTATATAGTAGATATTCTTCTGTACATATAGAAATTATTTTTAAAATAGGCAGAAATTGGAGAGAGAAACTGTTCCCCCAATAATACAAAGCTAATTAAATTAAATCATGCATTAAATTTCAAAAAAATTAAATTGTGTATTCTTTGTTGTAAAATTGTTGAACTTGTCCACAAAAATATTTTATGTAAATACTGTAAAGCAAACCTTTACTATATCTGAACATTTTTGTCATATAAAAAAAGCATTAACTTTAGAATTAATAACTGACAGTATATTTAGATGAATAATTAATTTTTTAAAATAATTATAATAAAGTAGTCATTCGTTTTCATCTTCTTAGGAGGATGGTCATACTGTGAAGTTGTTTCTAATAGATTTAGGCCATGATTATCTTCTCTGAGTATATTTAGGTTTTATATTCTTAGGTTTTATATAGTTGTTTGTGTATTAGTAACTTAGGTTTCGGTGTATTTAGGTTTTGCCACTTTCTCCAAAAGATATTTTAAAGTATTGACTATGATTATGCTATTAAGTGTCATTTTCATGATGTAAAGTATTCATATTTTTTTTTCAAAGAATCAGAATGGATAATCAATACACCACTGTGGCCTTGTGATAGACTGGATGTGCTTAATCGACATAATTTGCTCTGTACAATTGCACATGAAATCTTAGCCAAGAGCCTTTACAGACAGACATTTGAAGTTTTGCAGAATCTACCAGGTTTTCAAAATTCTCAAGGTATGTTTTTTAGAAGACTAGCTTAATTATCTCTTGCCCATCTGGTGTTTAACTGTTGATAAGAAACAGTTATCTACCTATTTTGGTTGAGTGTTTTATCCCAGCATATTTTTTTAATGAAGTAGTTTTCTGTAAAATGTGTTCTCTGCAAATTGAATATGCTTTCCTGATGGTTTCAAATAATCAGAAATGCTTATCTTGGGTCGTTTGTCAGCAGTTCTAACAGAAGCATTTTTTCATTCCCCCTTTCCCTACCTCTGTGAAGTCATCAGCAAACAATATGCTTAAGTGCCCCTAACAAGCTTTATATCTTAAATATTCATGCATTGGAATAATGAGGAATACTTTTTCTCTTATCACTTAATAAATATAGAACTTAGTTTACATTACCTTGGAACATAGGTAAACTTGGAATAAATGGAAGAAATGAAGCAGATGACAAGTTCAAAGAACAAAATACCAATGTGTGCAGTGGTAAGCTAGTGCTTTTGAATATTAAAACTCAAGTCATATATGGATAGGAAGAGGGAGTCCATACTAAAAGGGAGTCCATGAGCAAAAGTTTGGGGTCAGAAATGAGCTATGTTTGATGGGTTCAAAAGATAATGAAAATGATAATTTTAGGGCCTCCCCTCCGTGCTTTCCTTATATCCTCTATAAATCTTCATTTTTCATTTATTTCATTGAGATCCTGTATTGTAATTATCATTCGTCTCCATTTCTCTTATTAGACAGTGAACTCCTTCAAGCTAGTGATATTTTCTTTATCTTGGTATTCCTGGCACAGTGGCTTCTATCTGGCAGGCCCTTAATATACAATTGGGTTGATGGTGAAATAAAATAGTGATAGAGTAAATAGATAGTTGTGCCAGATTTTGGGAGACCTTAAATGGCTGGTTAAAGAAAGTCACTAGAGTTTTGATTTAGGGAGTGGTGTAATGAATTTGGTGTTTTAGAAAAATTCTTCTTTAGGAAGAAACAAAAGGTAAAGAGATTAATTCCCTAAAAGAACCTAAAGTGATGAAGACCTAGAATCTTAGTCATAGACCTAACTGACTGAATATAGGGAATAACAAAGTCGGACGTCTCTAAAATGACTTCTCTTTCTTTTATTCCTTCAGTCAGATGGTTGAAGAAATAGAAATACTCGTTAAAGGATTTTTTAAAATTTGAGAGTGAATATTTATTAGGGGATGATCTGTTTTTGTCAAGGAAAATATAAGGCTAAGCTCTGAACTATAAATATATTGCAAACAATTGTGAAATTATTCAAGACACTACAGATACACAATCATATGTGGGAATCAAATGCAGACTTGTCAATGCAGCCTCTGAAATTTTGGTCAAGCTTCTTTTTGTTTTCTCCATTACAAAGTAAATGAATGGTTTTGCTTTTGTCAAATGCCTTTTTGTGTCTTACTTAGAGACTATGTAAGATAATTGCATTTTAGTGACTGTGATCCCTATAGTGGGTAAGAAAGGGCCAAGGGGAGAAGAGAGAAAAAAGAAAGGAGTAAGAGATGGAGGTTTGAGAGACTATGATGAATAAATTTCCTTATATCAGATTTTTTTGTTTTGTTTTTCGTTTCAGAAACTGTGGAGGTCTCACAGTATAGTCTTCTTTTTAATAAGCTTCTAGATGCCTGTATAGAAAGCAGCAGTCTTGGTATGTCATCCTCTGTAGCAGAATTCATGATTTCAAAGGGCATCTCTATTGATTTTTCCTTTCTTAGAAGATTAATTACTTCTTTAGGAAGGAGTTGTTTATGGCTCAAAGCCAGAGCCCACTACAAAAGTAAGTTACATTTAAATTTTTAATTGGACATATTGGTTTTGAATTTTATTTTCTAACTCAGGATTCATCTACAATATTTAATATTAGATTTTTATATCTATAAAAAGAGTGGTTGACACATACATAATCTGTGGTTGAACAGATCTGTGCTGTCTTTTGAAACCTGTTGTTTCTCTTGTTTCCAATTACTGTCTTTATTGCTTTGCATATTAGCATGCCCACTAGAGGGCAAGCAAAGTAAATAAATGATAGAATTTGAACCAGTTTGGCATATCTTAAAAATAATATAAGAGTAAACGGTTGGGTAGAATGAAGTTTAAAGAATGCCTACATGTTATATTTATCCCTGCTCTATCCTTGATCTTTATAAAAGTATTTTATAGCAGGCCACATAGGAACTAAGTACAGAGGCTGCTGTATATAACAGTTTTCCACATGACTTCTAGTAACAGAACTTTGTTAATCTATTTAGTTGTTTCTTTCTAACAAGTAAACCTGGAAAACGAGTGCATTCTCTGATCTTGGTCATCTCAAAGGTATTTTAATTAAAAAGCAATTACATAAAGAATCTAGATCTAGAAAAGAATCTGTTTTTCTGCCTTCATGCAGTAATCTGTCTAAAATTTCTATCACTGTCATATAACAAACATTTGTGTCTACTATATGTTACTCTGTATCAGATGTATCAGACATCCTAGTCAGTTTTCACAGTACTAGCTTTCACAGTTTAGTAGGTGGTAACTTTTTTTTCCCCCAATGAAATGGGAAGGAGACAGAGTACATTACCAGGTATAAGGTTAAGTATTTGATAAAATTTTCATTTCAGTTATATATACACGTATACACATGTGTATACTGGGTCATTATTTAAAACATATTTCTTAGTCTAGGTTTATAATCAAAATAACTTTTGAAAGCAGAATTTTTTTTAAAGGACAATCTGAAATTTAGAGGAAAGGTAGAATTGTTTGTTCATAACATCTATTTCAATTTTGTGGTTATTTTTCAACTCTTTTTGGTTGTTTTTTGTTTTTTGGTTTTTGTCGGAGTCTCTGTAGCCCAGGCTGTACTGAAGTGGCATGATCACAGCTCACTACAGCCTCAAACTCCTGGGCTTAAGTGATCTTTCTGCCTCAGCCTCCTGAGTAGCTGGGACTATGGGTGTGTGCCACCATACCTTGCCGGTTTTTTTTTTTTTTTGGTAAAGTCGAGGTCTCCCTTTGCTGCCTAAGCTGGTCTGGAACGCCTGGGCTCCAGCAACTCTCCCACCTCAGCCTCCCAAAGTGCTGGGGTTATATGTGTGAGCCACTGTACCTGGCCATTTTCAACTCTTTATACTATTTCCCTGTGGACTGCTAGAAACCATAAATACACACATATAAATGTACTATTTGTTGTACTTCCTGATTTTCATTTTTAGAATTGAAGTTAATGGGGGTAATTTATTTTTCAAATAACTATTTATGCACCTGGGGGAAATGCCATCAGGAGGTGTTTATATGCCACAGGAACAAAGTGTAAACTCAGAAACATTTAAATAAGATTCCTATAAATCATTCTACTTTTTAATTGGAAATAAAATTTTGTATTAAGGCAACTAACCTTAATCGTTTGTTTTAAAACTTTTATTAACTTTATTGAGATATAATTTTAAAACATACAATTCACTCATTTAAGGTATGCAGTTCAATGGTTTTAGTGTATTTACGCAGTTGTGCAACTGTCACCACTGTCAATTTTAGAACATTTTCATCACTCCAGAAGGAAACGCCGTATCAATTAGCCATCATTCCTCATTCCTGCATATCCTTTCAGCTCTAATAAAAATTACTTTTAAAGATTTTTTTTTTAGCAGCATGTTAAAGCAGTTAATGTCTATGAACAATAAAATACCTTTCTTACTGGAACTTTTCCTTTTATCTAATCACACTTGTGCTTTATTTCATTTGACCTTCATTGTAACTTTATGAACATAAACTTCATTGAACTTCATCGTAACTTCTGAGACTTATGCAAGTGAGATTACAGAGTAAAGAGTCTCTGTTTTTTAAAAAATGTACCTGAATTATAAAACCAAATGAGCAATTTATAGCCACTGATCAGTCTTCAAAACATCTCATTTCCTAACAATATTGACATTTAAAATATTATTGGAATTCCCTTTGGATTTATCTTCAGACATAACTTAACCCTTACAAAAAAAGTCTTTCAGTGCCTTATAATCACATCTTGATTATAAGGTATAGTACTTGATTTGGGGCTTAAGTTTAATTTTCACCAAGGTGCTGTCAAGGCTATGATGTCAGTACCTTTGTTATGCCTTTTGAAATACTTTTTTGTTTTAATATCTTTTGCCACTTTATTGAGATAATTTTGCATACCATGCAATTCACCCATTTCAAGTATATGGTGCATTGGTTTTTGGTATGGTCAGAGTTGTGCAACTATCACCACTATATAAGTATAGAACATCTTTAATACCTCCAGGAAAAGAAACCCTGTATACATTAGCATCCGTTCCTCATTCCCTGAATGATTCCTGCCCTGCCCTAGTCCCAGGCAGCAACTAATTCATTCTCTATCTCTGTGAATTTGCCTATCCTAGATGCATCACGTAAATTGAATCATTCAATATGTGAGTTTATGTGACTGACTTCTTACATTTAGTTCAATATTTTCAAATTTCAACAATGTTGTAGATGTATCAATACTTCATTATTTTTTATTGCTAAATAATATCCTCTTGTGTGGAATTTGTTTATCCATTCGTCGGTTGATGGACATTTGAGTTATTTTTACTTTTTGGCTATTAAAAATAGTACTACTTCGAATATTTGCATACATGTTTTCTGTGCACTTATGCTTTCATTTCTCTTGGGAAAAGAATTGTCAGCTCATATGGTAAATCTATGTTTAGTTTTTCGCAGAGCTGCCAAACTATTTTTCAAAGAAGTTGCATCATTTTATATTTATAGTTCCGTCAGCCAAGTATGGGGTTTCCTATTTCTTTATATCTTCACCAATAGTTGTTGCTGTTTTATTTTAGCTTTCCTAGTTGGTATTAAGCAATATGGTTTTGATTTTCATACCTTTTCATGTAGTTATTGGTCATTTGTATAGTTTCTTTGGAGAAATGTCTATTAAATCCTTTGCTCAATTTTTTTTTTTTTTTTTTGAGTTGAAGTCTCACTCTGTCACCCAGACTGGAGTGCAGTGGCCGCTCCCGGCCACCGCAGTCTCGACCTACTGGGCTCTGGCGATCCTTCCGCCTCAGCCTTTCAAGTAGCCGGAATTACAGGCATGTGCTACCACGCCCGGCTGATTTTTTGATTTATTGTAGAGATGAGGTCTCGCTGCCCAGGCGGGTCTCAAACCCGCGGGCTCAGGCAATCCACTCACCTCAGCCTCCCAAAGGCACAGGATTACAGGTTGAGCCACCAAGCCCAGCTCTTTGCTCATTTTTTGATTGGGTTTTTTATTGTTGAGTTGTAAGAGTGTGTATTCACACCCACACACACGCATGCATATACTTACATATACACTCTGGATACAAGTCCTTTGTCAGATATATGCATTGCAAATATCTTGTCTATTCTGTGAGTTGTCTGTTATTTTCTTGATGACTTTGCTTTGCTTTAGTTCCAGACTAATCAGAAGGAAATTGTAACCGCAAAGTCACCTTCTTGATAATTCTGATTTGTCCTCCCTCTTCTTAAAAAAGCTGCTTTTCTCTCAGAGCTGAAAAGTCAGGAGGCACAGATGTTATTAGTGTGTCTTTCCATTACTTTTATTCCCTAAAATCAGATGAGAATATTTATTCTCATGTTTGATTTTAGGTGAAAAAATAATGTCAGTATATCTTCTACTTGTTATTTTTTGTTTTTGTCTTCTGGTCAGAAAAGTAAAATAAGAATGCATGTAAATTATATTACCAATACCTAGTAAATTTAAAGAGTAAACAGTTTGTTGTTCCTAGCAGTGACTTAAGGAGGTGTGGGAATACCTACTGGTTAGGAGCTCAAAATTTGGAGCCAGAAGGCAGGCATCCCATGTAGGCTACAGAACCTGAGTACTTATTCAAAACACCTCACCTATAACTTGGGGGTCATTGCACCTAATTTCAAAGGTAGCAAATTGTCAAGTTAAAGTGAGCTGAAACCTGATATGTTTAGCACAGAGACCTAGCACAACGTAGGCCCTGAAAGATTAGCCACTTTCTACATTAGAAAGATTTCTTGGAGAAACTTATCTTGACACAATATTTTAAACAAATTTTACATGCAGACTTAAACTGATTTCAGTAAAAAAGAATATTATATTGCCTATATACAGTTTGGATGTTCTAGGAGTTTTAAAGGGGATTTCCCAATATATCACTTCTAATAAGCTCCTAAACAAGTTAAAAGTTAAATTTCTTCTCTTGAAAAGTGAAGTTTTTAGAACATGAATTGGTGAGCATAGCTACAACACTCTGAGTACCTATAGCATGGAAATGTATTTTATATATAGTGCTTAGCACAATGCCAGATATCGAATAGGAGCAGTAAGTATAGCATAAACTATAATGGCAGTATAAATAAGTGCACTCAAAAATACCATAACTAGTTGATAGAAAGTAAAATATTCACATTTTATTTTATTGTTTTTTTTCTACATTTGGATTTATAATTTAAGATGGTAATAATTATAAATATATGTAACTACTATTAGACCACATCCCATTAAAACCCAAGTAGCCATTCTGGTTTGTTAGTTATTATGAAATTATGTTATGTTTACTGTGGCTCCAAATAAAAGGTCTTTGTCATGATAAGACTTAAAACCATTTATCAGAGTGTTTTATTTTACATTTCGCTTTTTTATATTTCTCACTTCACATTTAATATTTCAGAGTGTTTTATAAAGAATCATGTCAAATATACCAGGATAAGTACAACTATTATGTAATTTGCATGATAAATCTGCTTCTAATGTAAAGATTTATTCTGTAATATAAGTAATTATCTGTGGGTATTTTGGAATTCTAAGTTTTTACTTGTTGAATTTCAGTAAAGTTTGACCTATTATTTGATTTTCAGGTGCTCTTTCACTGGGTTGCTATCCACCATTAGAGGGAAATTTATACCGAAAACTTCTGCTGATACCTTCTTATTTATCTGAGATTGAAATGCTTTTAGCTATCGAAATCTTCCTGGTATCTAATGCTAGTAGTATTCAGAGTCCTGGAACTTCTACACAGATACTGCAGATAGTTTTGAAAAGGTTGGTTGATATAACTTTAACTGCATTCTGAATGTAGATTGTGGCTCCCACACCCACCCTAGAATGTAAATGTTATATATACTTATATATAACATTGTGTATATATGTTTTATATATATATATAAATTTGTGCATGTGTTGCAAACTATGGTACTATTTTTTTTTTTTTTTTTTTTTTTGAGTTGGAGTCTCACTCTGTCGCCCAGACTGGAGTGCAATGGCTGCTCCCAGCCACCGCAGCCTCGACCTGCTGGGCTCCGGTGATCCTTCCACCTCAGCCTTCCAAGTAGCCGGAATTACAGGCATGCGCTACCACACCCGGCTGATTTTTTGATTTATTGTAGAGATGAGGTTTCGCTGCCCAGGCGGGTCTCGAACTTGCGGGCTCAGGCAATCCACTCACCTCAGCCTCCCAAAGGCGTGGGATTACAGGCTGAGCCACCGAGCCCGGCTTATGGTACTATTTAAATTAAGAAAGGATTAGACCTGTTTGAGGCTTAAAATCAAATAAGTTAGTGGCATTCAGTAAACATTTTTAGTAACTTCAAAGGTGTAGAATATGTGCAGAGTGGATCCTCTTTAGGTACCAACCTTTCTTATGTTTAGAGATGAATAACTTAAAGGTCTTTATTTTTGGGGCAACCAAAAAGATCTAAGGACTAGGGTCTTAAGGGAAATATGCAATAGTTTATTCGGCTCAGTCAAGAATACTGTTAAAAATAAAGTCATTAGCTAAGTTTCTATATTTTAAAATGTTATTATACATGCATAAATATTATAATGTAACTGTTGCACCAGAGTGACACCGTCAATTTTGTTCAGAGTCCCAGAATTTATGCTCATACCACTCCAGGTTCTTGTCAGCCTTATCCAGGAAACTTGCAGCATATAGATCTCCTGAGACTCCTATTTTAGACCTTCTTGACAAGAATTTTGTTTCAGTTAACTGGTATTACAACCAGATATTGATTGACTATTACATTAGCTATCTATGAGTATTACTGTGCAGTAATTATCCCAAAACCTGATGGCTTAAAACAACATGCCGTGTCTTTGTTTCTGTTTCAGAACAGTTTAGCTGGATGATTCTGGCTCAGGGATTTTTCTGTGGCTCAGGGTTTTCACATAATTGGAGTCAGGATGCTGTCAGGAGCTTGTCACCTATGTGGTAGCTTGACTGCATTTGGAGGATCCTTTTCTTAGATGGCTCACCAAATGCCTGTTGGGTAGAAGCCTCAGGTCACCACATATTCCTCTCCATAAGTTGGTTGAATGTTTTTATGACATGACAGCTAACTTCTCCTAGAGTTAGTGATCCAAGAAAGAAAAGGCAAGGAGGAAGCTGCATTGTCTTTTGTGATCTATATCAAGCAAGAACTGGGATGAGTCTGAGATTTTATCCTATTTGCAAACTACAGGTTATCCTGCCACAGTTTCATGAATGCTAGCATAAAACACAAGACTCGTATGTTGGGGGCAGAGCACTTTACTACTTGTGATACAGCAAACAGCATGATTATCTACACATTTGTATCATTTTCTCCTGCTCCTAAGTTCCACAGATGACCCCACATGGATACCTGCACATGCCATGAGTTCTATAACAGGAGAGGAGTCCTAAACTTAAGGAACCCAAATATCTTTTTTTTTTTGAGTTGGAGTCTCACTCTGTTACCCAGACTGGAGTGCAGTGGCTGCTCCC
>NW_007238869.1:40637-103403 GCF_000164805.1 Carlito syrichta
TTGCCCAGGCGGGTTTCAAACCCGTGGGCTCAGGCAATTCACTCACCTCGGCCTCCCAAAGCATGGGATTACAGGTTAAGCCACCGAGCCCGGCCTGGAACCCAAATATCTTATAATGGGTAATAAGTACATCTGTCCTTTGTGCTCCAGGGAGATACTAACTGCATCTTCTAAGGTTGTAAGCAAACCTGACCTTTGCTCCAAAAGAAAAAAAACAATCTTTCAAGGTTGTTCACTATATGAAACATAAAACATCCTTGTAATTTGGAGTAAGAGATAGTCACAGAAAACTTCCAGAAATCCAAGAGACCCAGGGAGAATGCCATCAGCAACCTAATATCCCAAAGTCACATGCTCTCACTTCTGCTCTCTTCTATTTGTTATAGGTAAGTCTTTTAGTTCAGCCAAAACTTTAGAAGAGTCGAATTAGAAAATAATTTAAGTTCCACCTTATTTTAAAACCTCATTAAAATTAGCCTTTTTTCTCTTAGTTCTTTTTTGAGAGCTTCCTTATTTACCAGTGTGCACAACAGTTGATGAGGCATCTGGGCTTCCCATCATCTTAACAAGTGTTTGGTGTACTCATAGCTTTCCCTTCCCCACACATAGGCAATCTTATTATTCGTTGTTTAATTTTGAGAGTATTTGTAACCATAGTGCATAACTAGTGACATACCTAGATCTTTGATTTTGTCCAGGTCAGTGTTTCCTCTGTTATCATCATATTGAGCCCTGCGTTGTTATATTAGCCTCTGTGAGAGAATTTTATTCATATGTAGACTTTTTAAATCTGCACATAGTAGGCATCTACCCAGTCAACCAGATTCCGGGCACCCTTTCTAAGCTAGAATGTACTAGAAGGTGCCTGAGCAGTATTTCCTCTCTGTGATACAGGTTCCTATTTCAAGTGCAAGTCCTCACTTCCATCACTCTGTGAACCATGCATATAGCTCATACTCAGAATTTGCAGAACTTGCTTCTGGGCCCTATAGGTACTAAGAGCAGGAAGCAGTGAACACAAAGAAAAAGTTATGCCTGGTATTATAGCCACATTTTTATTCTAAGTACTTCTCACTCCCTACTTCAGAGAAAAACTGGCATAAGATGTGAATTTTATGCTAGTAAATGCAGTCACAATCGATGGCAGATGGAGCTGATAGAAGAGTTATTAGAAAAGTAAATTCTAGCACTTAGTGAAGTACCTTAAATCAAGACTGAAGAAAATAACCAGAAACTTAATTATGGCATATGGCTGTACAATTTGTTACCAAAAATTAGCTACATGTTAAATATTTGCTTGTAACTAAAAATAGCCAAGGTAAAACTAACATGTGAATGTTAATCCTAAGCTTGATTACATTCAATATTCTTTTATGCATTATTATGCATATTATTATAATAAATATGCATATGCATTATTATTATGCACATATGCAGCTTTGAAAATACAAAGATATAGGTAATTAGCTGTGTTCTAGGCCATTGTTTCTCAAACTGTGAGTTGCAGCCTATTTGTGTGGTGAAATCAATTTGTGGTGGTATTGCAGCCAACATTCATTTTTAAAAATTGAAACTTTACTTCAATTTTTTAAAATGTGAAGATGTATTCCAGATCATAATATAAAATGTTTTTCTTACTGTGGATCATGCTCAAAAAAAGTTTGAATTTGCAGAACTTGCAGAACTTGCTTCTGGGCCCTCTGAAAAATCATGTAGTATTCTAAGATACACCAAAGGAAATGGCATCATTTCCTAAGGGTAATGTAAAGTTGCCCAGGCGGGTCTCAAACCCGCGGACTCAGGCAATCCACTCACCTAGGCCTCCCAAAGCACTGGGATTACAGGCTGAGCCACCGAGCCCGGCCAAAAGCCACATTTAAAAGAATATGGTAAAAAGACTATTATAGCTTAGTACCAATAAGTGCAAATAACTATCTTTTGAAGAAATCATAGAGCTCCTTTTTAGAGTTTCTGACTTTGTGACGTGTTCACTTTATAGGTGTGAAGAAAACAAATCTCGGAGCAAGGACGATTATCAAGCTGCAGTAGAAAGATTAATTATGGCTGCTCGTATATCAGATCCAAAGCTTTTCATTAAGCACATGACCATCAATGTTAATAAGGAACAGGTTTATAGTTTGGAACATTGTTCTGCTCTGAAATGGTTGAACGAGAATATGAAGTGGGCTGGAAAGGTTTGGCTTTTCAGTAACCATTAGTTAATAAAGGCTTTTTTTTTAAGTTAAAGTAATCATTGTTGAAAATAAAAGGCAATAAAAAAATTTTTCACCATATTCAACTTTTGTACTTTATTGGATTTCAGTAAGTCAGTAGTTTTCAAACACTAACTTTTTTATTGATATACATAATTTGCAATGGTTTTATCCACATTACAAACTGACATTTCAAATTACTTTTTGACTTTAATTTAGAAGAACCCAAGTATGGTAAATTTCTATTCTGAAATCCAAACAATGAAAAACCACAAGCTGAATACTGTGCAGCATTTAATAAGAGGGAGACATAAAAGGGAAAATATGCAAGCAGGTAACTAGAGTTTTCAGGAAAACCTTTAGGGGTAGTAAATAGATTTAGTGTGTACTCAATCAAGTCTCCAAAGCTATTTTGCATCTGTAATTGAAAATAAATAATATTGAAAAATAATTCAAACGCTAAAATTCCAGAGTACCTTCTGAATTATACCAAAAAATTTTACATTACTCTTAGGAAATGATGCCATTTCCTTTGGTGTATCTTAGAGTACTACATGATTTTTCAGAATATGTGTGTTACATCAGATATGCATAAAACAATATTTTAAACAACTGTCCCAGAATGTAAATATCTAAACAAGGATTGTTCCTTCCAAACCACCTTAGGGAGTTAAAACTCCTCTTCTGAAGTCATCTTCAGAATCTGTAACACATTCTCTAAGGTGGTAATCATCTTTGATACTTTAAACCATAATTTTAAATTATTTAGAGAAAAATGTCTGAATAAGGTAATAAAACAAGTCGTGACAGGATCAAAAGTATTTGTTAAGGGAGATCCCAAAATATAGTAAATGGCAGCAGGTAATCTCACAAGACTAGGAAAGTTAAATCCTAGAAGTCAGAAAAATGCCTTATTACTAGGGTTGAAATGTGGAATAACTACCACAAATGGGACATGGGATGTGAGGCAAAAGGAGACGTCAAGAAAGATGCCCAATTCTAGCATGAACGAACTGGGTGGCTATAACTGCCATTACTTTAACGGGATACCTAGGAAATGAATTAGATTTGGAGATCACTTTGAGGCACCTCTGAAGACAAGTGGAGAATACTTTGGGGAATTATAAAGTAGTCATTTCTGCAAATGGTAGCTGAAACCCTAAGAAATGATTAGAGAAATGTGCTACCGTTTAAATGCTGGTGACAAAAGATGTGTTAGGATAAAGATGCGAGAGAGAAAGGATGATAAATTATGCTTTTAGGAAAAATGGAATTGGATAGAATGGATCACAAGTGACCCGACTTGTTTCTAATAAGTCGCGAGCCCAATCGCTGGAACGAATAGAGGCATTTTTTGACTGTCAAGAGAGCCAAAAGATAGTGAAGGCAAAACGGCAGTTAATTGTATTTGTCCGATTTCATCTGTGGCAGTTTGGAGCGGAGGGAATCAAGGTTACAGGAGCGCAATAAAGCTAATAGTAAAAAGCCCATGCTGGATGGAGAGTACTTGACGTTTAAAAATAGAAGTTAGAGGTGAAAGGATCACCTGAGCCCAGCAGGTCGAGGCTGCAGTGGCCGTGAATGTGCCACTGCACTCCAGCCTGGGTGACGGGTGAGACTCCAACTCAAAAAAAAAAAAGTGTTGAAGGGGTCAACGTTAAAAAAAAAAAGCTGAATGAACTAAGTGTCTAAAAGTTAGCTGTATGTATATAAGGAAAACCAAAGGAGATGCGTCAATGTGTCATTTAAAATCTGGGGCTCTCAATAGTCGGCCTAGAGTGTCAACTCGTTTAACTCTGGGCGGACTAGCCCCCTCGTGGGGCGCCCGGGAGGCGGGGCACAGCCCTGCACATGCGCGCAACCTTCCGCAGCGGCTTCTTTTCTCCCCCCCCCCCCCCAACGCTAATCTAGCGCATGCTCAGTCGCCCTTTTCAGTTCCCCGCTCTCCTTTCGACCCTCGGCCGAGACCTGCTGGCCACTCATTTTCCCAACTCCCTCTGACCTAGTCCTCTATATCTAGGAGTTTTCATTCGCGACTCCTAAAGCTTTCAGCGGAGGGCCCCTGGGGCGGCCGGTAAGAAGGCGGAGGGGCTGAGGCTTCAAAGCTCACGGGGAAGGTGGAGCGGTCCCCAGGGCGTGACGTCGGCGGGGCGGGAACCGCAGAGGGTTTACCCCGCGCCCGGGCTGCGCAGGCGCCTCGCGGGGAAGCCGGGCACGCTCCAGCCAATGAGAGCACGGTCTACGGCCCGTCCCCCTGCCAGGGCTGACCTCGAGCGGCCCGCAGCCGCAGCGGTGGGGAAGGTGTTGGGGTGGGAGGTGCTGTGCGTGCCCGGCTGAGATTTCAGGGGTGGGGTCTCGGAGAGCCCCGCGGGTGGGAGCCTGTCAGAGCCTGCCGCCCAGTGGAGGGAGGGCAGGTGGGAACACCAGGCCCTGCCGCAAGCGCTGGTTGGCCGGCTGGCGCCCTGAGGCGCATGCGCCTCCGCACAGCCCTGCCGGAGGAGCGACCGTCCTCTCTCCTGGTACAGGGTGGGCGGTGGAACTGGTCAAAGCTCTCGCTCCGGACCCCAACCAGAACTGTAAGGAGCGGAAGGGGAAGGGCTCCAGTGATGCATTCAGGCTCCTCTGAGGGGAGTCGGAGGTGGTGGTGGGGGGTGTCGGAGGAGCGTGCTCAGAGCCACCTTCGCTCGGCATGCTAACTTTTGAACTGAGGCAGTGCCAAGGGTATCGCGTCTGTTGTCTTAATTCGCTTGAAATGAGAACGCAAAGACGATTTAGATTTTATTTTTTCCGCCTGTAAAAATTTCCCAAAATCTTTGATTTACAGGAAATTGTTATGATTTAAATCTCATAGCAAAAGATTTAGAAAAGGAAGCTATAGAATTTAGGTTAATTTATCTAATAGAATTTCTTGCATTTGCTTTTTCTTTGCCTTTTTCCCTACTCTAAGAAGTACGTATTCAACCGAAAAGCAATGACGATTGCTTGCTTTTTTTCCCTCCTTAGTTGAACTGCTTTCAAAAACCTTACAAGATAGTTACGAAGAGAAGCCATAGTTAAATAAGAATGGCATGAGATTAACTTTGTCAAAATAAGTTACTTTCAAATAAAAACTGTGCCAAATGGGCATAGCTCAATCCTGGGACCTCTGCTTATGAAACAGAGATTTCTGTTTCTGTGTCTGTCGATCGTAATTTAAGCAAAACAAAAACAGGGGTTTTTTGTGCAATTCCATAATTTGAATTTTTCGTCAGTTTAGATACCTTTCCACCAAATTTGGTTTGAAACTGCACAGAAGATTTAATGCCTCACCACATAATTTAGGTTAAAAATTAGAAATTTTCACATTATGAAATAGTCGCTATTATCACTATTAAGTGGATTAAAGTAGTCATTTACAATGGTTTGTAAATTGCTTCCTTCCCGGTCTTCTACCCGCCCCCTCCATCCTAGAATGACACCATCTCCTTGGACAAGACTGTCTAGAGTATCTTCTCCCCAGTTCCAGGTGTAGCACCTGGGAGTTTCTGTGCATGTCTGTTTCATTGCATTTACTACATTGTTTTCTAATGATGTGCTTGTGTGTCTAATTTTCCACTCCTCCCTCCCTCTCTTGTAGACTATACATATTCTGAGGGCTGAAACTGCCTTAATGCTCTTCTATTCCCAGTGCTTTTCACAGGACCTGATACATAAGTTTTGATGAATGGGTGAATAAGGACCCAGAATGCCTCCCAAGTCTGAAAAACAGTGTAACCTCTTTAGTTATTTTATAGCTAACTGAAGCCTTTTCCAAATGGAAGGATAGGGGGCTAAGTGCAGAAGGGACAGGAACCATCCATGTAAGAATTTGAAGACTAAAAGCCTGCAGTTGATGTGGACCTTTGGAGCTAGTGTCACTAGCACACGGGAGCACCCAACTCTACTCCGAAGCAGTGTTTCTTCAACCTGCTGATAGTAATTTGTTTAAGAACGTTAGATCTGAATCTTCTAGTCTTCTACGCAGTTACATTTCTCAAAGTAAATTTAAATGTTGACATTCCAGTTGTCAGTCAGGCCTCTTGTGGTTTGATTCTTATTTCTGCCTGAAGTGAGAACACTGGTTTCTGGTCTCACAAAGTTAAAGACTAACCCAAGATCTGTGTCTTATAAAAAAGGCAAGCTGCCATGCCTGTCAACCTAGACTCTAACTTTGTCTCCATTTAGAATTTCATTTTTTTAATCTGAGAAGTAGGTGAACTATACAGGGAACAAAGAACCAGTACAAGCAAAACCAAAAAATCTCTATTTGATTTTTAACATACAATTGAGTATCTAAAGATCTTTCCCTAAGTTTGAATTAAATCATTATTTTTTAAACAATTAAAGCTTGAACATTTCCTAACAGATACCCCAGGATCCTCTTTGGTGATAGAACCAGAAGGACTCCCTTAAGCAGTGGTTCTCAAACTTGAGTGTGCATCAGAATCCCTTGGTGGGTCAAAACAGTTTCTCAGTCTGCAGGATTGGGGTGGGGCCTGATAATTTGCATTTCTCACAGGTGATGCTATTGTTGCTCTGAGAAGCACTTCCCTGAGTAGTTTCTTTTTCTCATTCTCTCCTTATCTCTTCTTTTTTCTCAAAACTGAATCCTGATCTGATCACACCTTACCTGTCACTTAGTCTTCAGAGCCCATTCTTAAAGGAAAGCTTATGAGAAATACTCAAAAGACTTGCAGGGCTCCAAGGGGAAAAATCAATTTTCATTCTTATGCTTAAACAGAACCAGAAAGCATATATTAATTTTTCCCAATGATTTGTATAGGAAATAGTCATCTTAGAACAATAATTTGGTTGAATGGATATCAGAATATTAACTGAATATCTTTTTTATGTACATAGGCATTTTCCTCTAGAAATATGAATTAGCATTGGGGAAGTGGAGAGAATTGTTGGAAAAATGAACAGTCACATTCCGTCTCATATCTCTTCCATTCCCCCTTTCATTGCTCCTCCATCCCCCAAGGAACATTGTCTTTAAAAAAATCAAAGAATTAAGTGGGCATGGTATACCCCTGTAGTCCCAGCTACTGAGGAGGCTGAGGTGGAAGGATTTCCTGAGCCCAGGAGGTCAAGGCTGCTGTGAGCCATGATCATGTCATTGCACTCCAGCTTGAGAAACAGAGTGAGACTGACTCAAAAGAAAAAGAAAAAGAATCAGTACTAGTTCATAAAAAGGCAATTCTCACAGTATAAGATAACTTTATTATACTCAGTTCAGGATTTTATTTTTAGTTTTTTGGGAGGAGAGAAAAATGCTTTCATCAATACTTGTTTTTATTACTAAGCAAGTGCTAACTCTGTCTTCAAATTGTAAAAATAAGCAATTATCTATTTTTTATTCTGATGGCTTCAAAATATTTGAATATTTTGAAAAGCTTTTGCAATTTAATCATTCATTTGTACTTTTTGACCTGTAAGTAGCCTTGGCAAAATTGCCTACTACATTGTATTTTTAAAAGACTTTTAGACATCAATCTCTTATTGCAATAATTCTCAATTTTTCAATCACAAAATTTGTTTTTAGATAAAGTGTTATATTTAACTGTATGTTTGATCGATATGTGAGCCCACATTGGAGTGGGAAAAAGAATTCTGCAGTTTTTCTATACGCCATGACTTATATAATAACAATAATAGTTGCCACTTTTATGAATTTTCCATTTGCCAAATGTTGCTAAATCCTTTATGTACATTGTTTTGCTTAAGTGTCACAAAAATCTTGCAAGATTAGTAGCTCATACTTTCATAAATCATGAACTACTTAAAACATGTACAAAAAGTTAGATGTGGGATTCCGTATCCACAGAGCTAAAAAATAATTATGAGGTTCTAAATTACATTTTACCTTTTAGAAAGGCATTAATGAATATTTCTAGCATTGTATATGTGTTTTTCAACCATATACACTGTCAAGATAACTTCAGTCTAGTGAAGGTCAGTTAAAGGCCAAACGGTAATGCCTATCTGTTGTTCTCTCATTTGTATTAAATATGATATTCTTTATTGCTAGTGTTAGAATTGTAACTTTTTAATAAAATAAAAACAAAATTCAATAAAATATTCACAAATTTTATTAGCTAAACTGTCTAGCAGTCAAGCATTGTATTAGCTCAAAGTATTCTCTCAGTTAATGAAAAGTTAATATCACAAATAAAGGGCAGTTTGAAGTCACAGTCTGTAGTACAGAGATGTTGCTATAATGCATTACATACATTCCTGGAACTCCTAATATTCTACAAGATAATACACTAAAGTAACAGGGTTTATGGAGAAAGAATACACACCACTCAAAATTTACAAAGCTTTATAAGAACCCTAACAAAAATCATAACACTAATAAGCACACTAGTACAACTAAATGTAGTTTAGACCAGTTTCATCAAAATGACATTTCAATCCAGAAATAGCCTTATTTATCAATCAGTTATTTTTTTAAAAGACTTGGAAATCTCTGACTTTTTAATCTACATCACTAGCATCTTCCCAGATGGTTTGATGTAGAGGAAAATGTAGCCATACTTGAAGCCACTAAGAGTCTGCTTTTTAAACCAAAGGAAGGAACTATTGGGGATTTTTTTTTCCTTAAGGATTTTATGTTTCACTAAAGCCTTTTTTTTTTTTAATTGTAGAGTGTCCACCTCTGATCACTTCAGATCACTAATATTCTAGGAGAGAATGCATGTACAATATGTTTCCCCTATTTACCAATTGAACATAAGTTGATTCATATTAAAGAAATGTTTTTGTAGTAGGCCATACTGTTTTTAGTCTGTAGTATACCAGACTGTTTTTAATACAAATCTGTGTTATTTAATAGATGAGGAAACTGACTCGGGAAGGTGGTGTAACTTGCCTTTGCTCATGCAGTCAGTGCAGAAGTCAAGATTTAAATACAGATCTCAAGCTCCCAGCCTCCCTTTCCTAACCATTGTGTGAACTATCTACTCTGAGCATCACTTTGCCTTGCATTGACTTAGATCAGCACAGTTCAATAAAAATACAATGTGAGCCTCAGATATAATTTAAAATTTTCTAATAATAAGTTGCAAAAGACAGTTAAAACTAGGTTGTGTTTTAGTTTTTTTAAGTAAAAAAGTGACATGAATTTTAATAACTTATCATTTCAACATACATCCAATATAAAAAATTATTACTGAGATACTTCCCATTCTTTATACTAAACCTTAAAAATCCAGTGGGTACTTTGCACTTAACACTTCTCAATTTAGTCTAGCCATATTCAAGTGCTCAATAGCCACATGTTGCTAGTTGCTGACTTCCTTTTTAGACAGCAATGGCCTAGATTCTCATTTTCTTTCTCTACTGAAGTGTAAACCCTTTCAGGAAACAACCTACTCACAAAATAAGCAGGTAGAAAACACCTAGCTCTAAACTTGTTTTGTTTTTTTTAAGTACTCTTTCTAAATCTAAAAATCATAATATAATGTTCAGACTTGTATTTGAGAACATGTTATTGTTTATTTCATTGTTTTGAATGTTTAATTCAAACATTGAGACCATAGCAGATAGGAGACTCTGCCATCACATTTCTAAGTATTATTCATTGCTCAGTAGTTTAATTATACCCTATGATTACAAAGTGAATAATGAATGAACTAATTTTTCTGGACAACTGAAGACCACTACTTTAAACAATTTTTTCCTTTGATTATGTATTATGGAAATACTTCTAAGACATGTTACATAATTCTGAATTAGGCACAACATACTCTATGCTCTATAATTAAAAGTCATTAAAGGATACTGTCTGAATCTGTTTGGGTGCTATGGCAAGATACCATAAACTATGTACCTTATAAACAACAGAAATGTATTCTCCAGTTCTGGAGGCTGGGAAGTTTAACATCAGGATGTCTGCAGATTTGGTATCTAGTGAGGGCATAGCCTCTTGCTGTAAGTTCATGTGGTAGAGGGACAAGGCAGCCTTTGGGGGCTTTTTTTGTAAAGGTACCCATGACCGAATCACCTCCCAAAGACCCCATTTCTAATATATCACATTAATAATTAGGTTTCAGCCGGGCTCAGTGGCTCAGCCTGTAATCCCGTGCCTTTGGGAGGCTGAGGTGAGTGGATTGCCTGAGCCCGCGGGTTCGAGACCCGCCTGGGCAGCGAGACCTCATCTCTACAATAAATCAAAAAATCAGCCGGGTGTGGTAGTGCATGCCTGTAATTCCGGCTACTTGGAAGGCTGAGGCAGAAGGATCGCCAGAGCACAGCAGGTCAAGGCTGCTGTGGCCGGGAGCAGCCACTGCACTCCAGTCTGGGTAACAGAGTGAGACTCCAACTCAAAACAAAACAAAACAATAATTAGGTTTCAACATATGAATTTTGGGGAGAAACATTCAGACTATAGCAGATACATTCTCTAATTTTTGCAATTTTGCTGTAGGCAATTCTTTAGAGACTAACTCTGAACGAATGCTTAAGCCAAACCCTCTAAATTGATTTCTGAACAATGTAACGTGGCTGCCTGCCTCTAAAATTCTTTTTGAATAAAAGTTGAAGCATCTAGTCATTTCTGAATTGGTTTCAGATCTTTTTCTTTTTAAGTTTATTTTAGTGGCCTGGAATGCCTAGGCTCCAACTGTCCTCCTACCTCAGCCCATTCAAGAAGCTGGGATTACAGGCAGGCACCACCACACCCAGATAATTTAATTGTTTTTTTTTTCTTTTGTTTTCATAGAGATAAGATCTCACTCTGTCACCAAGCTGGAGTACAGTGGCAGGATCATGGCTCACTGCAGCCTTAATCACCTGGGCTCAAGTGATCCTCCCACATCTGCCTCCTAAAGTGCTGAAATTAGAGGCATGAGACAGCACACTTGTCCTGATTGTTTCTATATTTGTTTGGAGATAGGGGTCTTGATTCATTGACCAGGCTCATCTTGAACTGCTGGACTCAAGTGCTCCTCCCACCTCAGCCTTCCACGTCTCTGGGTTTACAGGTGCAAACCACTGTGACTGGCTGCTTCATTTTTTAAGAATATATTTCACATATTCATTGTAAATAAACTAGGAAATTTAAAAAATTAAAGCACTTAATATCCTGCCACCTAGAGATAGCCATTGCTACAGATTACATATGTATATTTTTCTGGTCTTTTTTCTTTGCAAGCTTTGAGCCTTGTATCTGTGCTATCCTAACTAAGTCTACATTATCCTGGTTACTTTGTAATGAATTTGGGTGAGAATTCAGATCCTCACTAGTAACACTGAAACTTCAAGTAGTCCAAAAGTTTCTTTTTTTCCCCTCATGGTATCTCCATTTCATCTCAGTAACCTTCATAGTGATGGTAGAAGTATTTTCTTTGTATATTTGTCTCAAACAAAATATCAATGAGAATGGTTAAATAAAAACACTTTTTAAACATTGAAATGAATGCCTGTAAATACAATCTGTATCCAAGAAACTCTTGCCACACCAGTCAGCCAGAAAATAAATTGAGGTATTGATTATTGTTTGAAAATGCACATTCTAAAAAGATAGTTCTCGGCTCATGCCTATAATCCCAGCACTTTGGGCGGCAGAGGCGAGAGGATTGTCTGACTCAGGGGTTCAAGACCAGGCTGAGCAACATGGTGAGACCTCATCAGTACAATAAATAAAAAATTAGCCAGGCATGGTGGCATGGACCTGTGGTTCTAGCTACTTGGAAGGGTGAGGTAGAAGCATTGCCTGAGCCCAGCAGGTCGAGGCTGTGACCTCGGTGGCCATGAGTGTGCCACTGCACTCCAGCCTGGGCGACAGAGAGAGACTCTGACTCCAAAAAAATAAAAATAATAATAATAAAAGATAATTTTTCTTTAAAATATGTATTTCCATCATTCTCTTAATGACAGGTGTGTCCCATTACATTACTTAAGTTCAGGTATATTGAGCACATCATTAATACATTCTTTAAAAACATGTTGATGCTTACGATTTGACAGAAATAGGGCTGGGTACAGTGGCTCACACCTGTCATCCCAGAGCTTTGGTAGCCAAGGTGGGAGGACTGCTTGAGGCCACAAGTTTAAAACCAGCCTGGGTGACATAGCAAGACTCCATTACTACAAAAAAAAAAAAAAACTTAAAAATCAGTTGAGTATAGTGGAGGGTGCCTTTGGTCTCAGCTACTCAGGAGACTGAGGTGGAAGGATCACTGGAGCCCAGGACATCAAGGATGCATTGAGCTATGATCCCACCACTACATTCCAGCCTGGGCAACAGGGAAAAACTTATTTTATCTTTTTTTTTTATTTTTATTTTTTGAGTCGGAGTCTCACTCTGTCACCCAGACTGGAGTGCAGTGGCCGCTCCCGGCCACCACAGCCTCGACCTGCTGGGCTCCGGCGATCCTTCCGCCTCAGCTTTCCAAGTAGCTGGAACTACAGGTGCGCACTACCACACCCGGCTAATTTTTTGATTTATTGTAGAGATGAGGTCTTGCCAAGTTGCCCAGGTGGGTCTCGAACCCGCGGGTCCAGGCAATCCACTCACCTCAGCCTCCCAAGGCGCGGGATTGCAGGCTGAGCCACTGAGCCTGGCGCTTTTTTTTTTTTTTTGAGTCAGAGTCACATTCTGTCACCGGCTGGAGTGCAGTGGCATGATTATAGTTCTTCACAGCCTCCATCTCCTGTACTCAGGTGATCCTTCCACCCCAGCCTCTGTAGTTGGGACTACAAGCAAGCACCACCATGCCTGGCTAATTTTTAAATTTTTTTTATAGAGATGAGGGCTCGCTATGTTACCCAGACTTGTCTCAAACTCCTGGGCTCAAGCAATTCCCCCCCTGATCTCCCAAACTGTTAGAATTGCAGGTATGTGCTAACCACTGGGCCTGACTATTAAAAAGGGAGGGTGGGATCTGACAGAATAGTACTTTTGTTTTGAGAGAATGTGCTGTTCAACAGATCTCTACAAAAAATGGAGTAATAGAAAATGGAAAAAGCGCAGAGCCCAATTAAGTAGCAGAAAAAAGATATTTTTACCTGACGATTATCATGTGAATAATATGGTATTTTAAAACTAGTAAGATACTACTCATAGGATTTTTAAAATCACTTGGTCACTTGATATGGAGACCATAGTATACTTGAATATCTTGCTAAAGATCTAAATTATTGGAAAAGCTAGTGTGAGTTTAATCTTTTCCCCCCTTTCATCTCTTTAACTTTTTCTTAAAAATGGAATTTAGGCCAGGGTCGGTGGCTCAGCCTATAATCCCAGCACTTTGGGAGGCCAGGGCAAGTGAATTGCCTGAGCCTGTGGGTTCAAGACCAGCCTGGGCAACTTGGCGAGACCTCATGTCTACATACAATAAATCAAAAATTAGCCGGACTTGGTAGTATGTGCCTGTAGTTCCGGCTAATTGGAAGGCTGAGGTGGAAGAATCAGCAGGGCCCAGCATCCATGAGTGTGCCACTGCACTCCTGCCTGGGCAACAGAGTGAGACTCCAACTCAAAAAAAAAAAAAGGAATTTAAATTTTAGAGCAATACTAGTTTCATAGCAAAATTAAGCAGAAAGCAAAGACAGTTCCAACACTTTGGGAGGCCAAGGTGGGAGGATTATTTGAGCCCAAGAGGTCAAGAACAGCTTGGGCAACATATAGTAAGACCCTGTCTCTACAAAAAAAAAAAAATCAAGCTTGGCATAGTGTCATGCCTGTAGTGCTAGCTACTCAGGAGACTGAGGCAGTTGGATTGCTAGAGGCTGAGGCAGAAGGCTCACTTGAGCCAAAGAGGTGGAGACTGCAGTGATTGCTCCCCTGCACACCAACCTCAGCAACAGAGTGAGACCTCCCTCAAAAAGAAAAAAAAAAGTTCCATATACCTCCATTCCTACTCCTGGGTCACCTCCCTCCGTCAGCATCCACACCTCAGTAGTACATTAGTTACAGTTGATAAACCTACACTGGAACATAATTGTCACCAAAAGTCCATACTTTACAGTTCACTCTTGGTGTTATATATTCTATGGTTTTTGGCAAATGTGCAATATCCACCATTGTAGTATAATACAGAATGGTGTTACTGCCCTAAAAATCCTCTGTGCTCTCCCTATTCATCCCTCCCTAAATCTGACCCCTGGCAACCACTGATCTTTATACTGTCTTCATACTTTTGCTTTCTCCAGAATATCATATAGTTGGAATCACACAGTATGTCTTCTTTTCAGATTGGCTTCTTTAACTTAGTAATCTGCAGTTACATTTCCTCCATGTCTTTTTATGGCTTATGTAATATGCAGTTAAGTTTCTCCATGGCTTGTTTTTTTTTAAAGCCTGAATAATATTCTGTTGTCCGGATGTACCACAGTTTACCCTGCTAAAGGACATGTTGGTTGCTTCCACATTTTGGCAATTATGAATAAAGCTGCTATAAACATCTGTGCACTGGTTTTTGTGTGGACATAAGTTTTCAATTCATTTGGTAAATTTCCAAGGTATACAATTACTGGATAGTGTGGTAAGAGTATGTTTAGTTTTGTAAGAAACTGCCAAACTGTCTTCCAAAGCAGCTTTGTCATCTTACATTCACACCAGCAGCGAGAGTTCCTGTTACTGCCCATCCTCACCAGTATTTGCTGTTATCAGTGTTTTGGATGTTGGTCATTCTTATAGATATGTAGTGTATCTCATTGTTATTTAATTTGCAGTTCTCTGATAACATGATTATTTGCCATCTGTATATCTTTTGGGTTGGTGTCTGTTCAGGTCTTTTCCCCATTTTTAATTAGGCTGCTTGTTTTCGTACTGTTGAGTTTTAAAAGTTCTTTGCATATTTTGGATAACAGTTTGTTATCAGATGTGTCTTTTGCCAATATTTTCTCCAAGAATATGGCTTGTCTTCTTATTCTCTTGCCATTGCCTTTCACAGAGCAGGAATTTTCAATTTTCATGAAGTCCAGCCTATCAATTATATCTTTCATGGATTGTGCCTTTGGTATTGTATCTAAAAAAAATTTCCATACCCAAGGTCATCTAGATTTTTTTCTTTGGCTATCTTCTAGGCGTTTTATAGTTTTGCATTTTACATTTAAGTCTATGATCCGTTCTGAGTTAATATTTGTGAAAGGTATAAGGTCTGTGTCTAGATTGTTTTGCTTGTGGATTTCCAATTGTTTGAGTATCATTTGTTGAAAAATTATCTTTGTTTTGCTCCATAGGCTTGCCTTTGTTTCCTTGTCAAAGATCAGTTGACTTTATTTTTATGGACCTATTTCTGTTCTCTCTATTCTGTTCTGTGAGTCTGTTTACCCTTTCACTAATACCACACTCTCTTGATTACTGTAACTTTAGAGTATGTCTTGAAATTGAGTAGTATCAGTCTTCCAACTTTGTTCTCCTCCAATATTGAGTTAGCCATTCTCTGGGTCTTTTGCCTTATAAACTTTGGAATCTGTTTTTCAATATCCACAAAATAACTTGTTGGGATTTTGACTAGAATTGCATTGAATCTATAGATCAAGTTGGGACAAATTGATGTCTAAAAAGATTGAGTCTTCCTATCCATAAATATGGACTGTCTCTCCATTTTTTAGTTCTGTGATTTCTTTCATCAGAGTTTTATGGTTTTCCTCATATAGATCTTATACACACTTTGTTAGATTAATACCTGAGCAATTCATATTTTGGGGTATAATATAAATGGTAATATGCTTTTAATTTTTTTTAAGTGGGATTTATTGAGAGGACAGAAAAGCTCCCAGAGCAGGAGGGGACCCAAGGGGGTTGCCTATGCTTTTATTTTAAACTCCACTTTTCATTTGTGGTATCTGCTTAACTTTTTAAGCAATTAATGGATGCCTGGAAGTTGCTGTGCACATATATTCAGAAATGTTTTGCCACCTGAGACCTGTGAGGAGGTAAGCATCATGGTCCAATCTGTGATTAGTATTGGGGGGAGCGGAGATCTGTTATGCATTTGATTAATTTCAATTTGTTGTGATTTTTCAAATTCTGAAGTTATTTTATTTTATTGTAGAAAGTAAAAACAAAAAAGGAAAAATAAAATTCATGTGAGCCATTCATAGTAGTGGGTGAAAAGCATACTATGAAACTCTTGTTTCATTTTATGGTATTCTGTTGCAAATGTGATTTTTCAAATTCTGAAGTTATTTTATTTTATTGTGGAAAGTAAAAACAAAAAAGGAAAAATAAAATTCATGTGAGCCATTCATAGTAGTGGGTGAAAAGAATACTATGAAACTCTTGTTTCATTTTATGGTATTCTGTTACAAATATGTAGGGCACACTGTTTCTTTTTTTTAGAGTTTAAAAGGGGGAAACTGTAACAAGAATACAAAACGGAAGGTTCTGGGGGAATAGGAACAACACCTGGCACATGGGGCGTATGCAGCAATTGTTCATTGAGTGAGCGCAATTTGGAGAGGAGGAAGTGAGGGGCAGGGAAGATTTATTAGGGCTTAGAAAATATGTTGGAAGGCCAGGCATGATGGCTCACACCTGTAATCCCAACACTTTGAGAGGCCAAGTCAGGAAGCTCATTTGAGGCCAGGGTTTGGAGACCAGCCTGGGCAACATAGTAAGACCTTGTCTCTACAAAAAGTAAAAAATTAACAACAATAATTAGCTAGGCATGGTGGCATGTACCTGTAGTACCAGCTACTCGGGAAGCCAAGGCAGTAGGATTGCTAGAAGCCAGGAGATCATGGGTACAATGAGTTATGATCACATCTCTGTACCCTAGTCAGCAATAGAATGAGATCCTGTCTTAAAAAAAAAAAAAATTAAAGAAATGTGTTGGAAGAAAGTGGAAGAATGAGGAAGATTATCGGGGGCTGGAACTGAGGGTACCTGTAAGAAGTCAACAGAGTTCAAGTTGGAAAGATGGATGAGGAAACAATCATAGAGGGCTTTGCATACCAGACTAAGGAGAGGATTTTATTCTACAGGAATTGAGGGTGCCATCAGAAGTGCTTGCATAAGGAATACAATGATGGTGGAATTTTAGGAAGTTAATCTGTTGGTGATACTCAATATGGTTAAAGAAAGGGACAGTAGATTGATTATGAGGCTGTACAGTCTAGTTTTGTGGTGATGATTATTGGTAGCAGAGAAATAGAAAGGAGAAATAATTTAATGGGACATTGTAAAGTGAGAAGATGTTTCAAGACCGACTGAAAATGGGTAGGGGGTAGCTAATTTGGGTTTTGTGCTTTGGCAACATTGAGAAAGGTGGTACCATAATAACAGAAGAAGAGATAATCCTGGATTGAACTGTCTCATTGCTTCCTTACCTTCTGTACCAGGCTGTTTAAAGGAAAAATAATGACCCATACTCCCTTTTTAGTTATATAAAATTTGAGAGACTAGCAAGAGAGCTAAGTGTATGTCAGACATTTGGAAATGAGAACCAAAGCTCCCAGGAAATAAGCAGAACTGTCACTACTGCTTACTTATTCCAGCTTATTCTTAAACCTCACTGATTGTTTCCTTTACTTCAGACTCCTGTTATAATCCTTAAAGTGCAAACCTTATGTCAACTTCATAAAAGGTTCAAATACATGTGAAAAACAAAAGACAATCTCAAAATATGTCTCCAGATTGTAAAAAATATATGATCTAATTCTACCATTTAAAAAATGTAAAACCTTCCTAAAGACTCAGCACACTTACCACATGGGAACAAAAGTGTATGCAGTGCTTAGAGACTTTATTATAAAGTGTTTAGGATGGAAAAGGTAACTTATTACATTCAAAAACAGGTGTCTTGGAAGTGCTTCCAAAAAATTGCAAATAATTTTATTTGGATTTAACCACTGGTCTTTTTAAAACACTCTCAGGTGGGTTATGTCAAAATTGAAGAGTTCCAGTTATTCAACTAGAATAATTTTAGCATTCTAATAATGAGGAGATGAACAAAAAAAATCTTGTATCTCCTTTTAAGCACAACAATTCTTAAAATATTTTCTGTGACAAAAATTGCACTATTGAATATTGAGTTTGAAGAAAAAAGTTATATAGAGAAAACATTTATCATTTGCAGTAAAGCCAGTTGACGTTTCAAAGGGGACTATTGAGGGGAAATACTACTTATTATTATTATTTAGTATTTATCATATTGTACCAGAGTAATTTATAATCATAACCACTGTTTTAGAAACCATGTAGCACTCACTGCTTGTTAAAACTTAAAGATGTCAGAAAACCACAAAGTATCTGTCTTGTTTCTATAGTATTTTCTGTGCATAGTACTTTTAATTTTGTCATTTTATATATTGAAGATTTGAGTGTATATATGTGTCTCAGTGAATAATCAAGCCACATCTTTTTAAAAGGTTATGTCTAGAGAAGATATTTTCCCACTGGTTTCTCTATTCAAGAGCTTTATCAGGAGCCGAAGCAGTCAATGCCTTGAGGCCTTTCTATTTTGCGGTACATCCAGATTTCTTCGGACAGCACCCCATAGAAAGGGTAAACATTTATTTATTTTCTAAACATTAATGTACATTTCTGTTTAGTTTATTTATCTTTCATATCATACACATATGTATGGTATGAAAAGTTAATAATACCATATATAATACATAGAGTTCTATAAATTTGGATGATTTGATTATAAATTTATCATGGTGATATAATCAAATATTTTGAACTAATTTGAAATATAGATGCAGAAATTGAAAATGTAACTATTTTTTATGAAATCTGACTTTGCTTTGTACAGGTAGTAAAGCTGTCATATAAACTAGAGTATTAGTTATCGTGTCTTTTTGTACCAGTTTTTGGTTTAAAATTGAGGGTTAGAAAGAAAACTTAAGACCTCTATTACTGTGACCAGCTGGGTTTTTTTAAGGATGATAGATGGATGATTTTTTTTCACTGCCCTAATGGCTTTTCCTTATGTTGCATGCTGCTGGACCACTTCCCTGCATTAGTCATGTGTGGTCAAGAACTACAAACTGATTTGAAGAATAACTTATAATAAATTTAGTTAGGATAATCAGAATGTTTTGCCACTAGAAAATACAGTTAGCCTTTTGTATCAGTGTGTTTCACATTCATGGATTCTACCCACCTTGGATTGAAAAAAGTTGCATCTTTGCTAAACATGTACAGACTTTTTTTTCTTGTCATTATTCCCTAAGCAATACAGTGTTAATAACTATTTACGTTGTGTTTGGTATTGTAAGTCATCTAGCAATTATTTAAAGTATGCAGGAAGATGAATGTAGGTTATATGCAAATACTACACCAAATTATATCAGGGATTTGAGCATATGTGGATTTGGGTATCTGCAGGAGGTCCTGAAACAAATCCCCCATGGATACCAAGGAATGACTGTTTGTTACAAAGCCAAATGCTTTTATTTTCATTAACATTGATATCTAGTTTAAAATGAAAAGTAACTTAAATTAAAATTAGAATATTGTTATATTATTATTTTCTACTAGCAGTGGAAAATAAATCAATTTTGCTTCTTTGCTCTAGGAAAATATTCTGGTTTGTGATCTTTGATACACATGTTGGTTATTCAAAGCCAGAACCTTTCTAAGTAATCAATAAATTGAATTAATAGGAAAATATTCATTATCTTGGGGACGTATTAATAATTGAAAGTTTTAAAATTCAACATGTATGGAAAAATTAAGCCTAGTAATAGTTTGATGTTTTCTCCCCTTCTACCTATGTATCTTTTAAAATTAAAACTTCTGTATGCAGCCAGGTGCAGTGGCACACACGTAGTCCCCAGCTACTGGAGAGGCTGAGGCAGGAAGACTAAGCCCAAGAGTTTAAGTCTAGCCTGGACAACATAGCAAGAACTTATCTTTAAGCAAAAGAAAACAAAATTTTAAAAAACTTCTATGTACTGTGAAGGGTTAACTCAACAAGCTTGGGTTGCTTAAACATTGCATATTCCAAAAGAATGTGTGACTTCAGTACTGGCCCTTGACTGGCTCCTGGGAGATGGACTCTGAGACCTTTGGAAATCCTGCCTGATAGGAATTTCTCTCTGCGTGAGTTTTTGGGCTATGCCAGATAGTTTATGCTAACAATGTGATTTATAGTAAATACCGGTACTTCTGTGTATGAGCCCTATGCTACACTGTATCATTTTCACCTGGTTGGGGCAAAGGAGACACAGACTGAATAGATAATGGAGTTACATGGGTACTGCATGTTATCTAACTGACTCCCAGTAAAATCCTGGACATCAACATTTGGATGAGCTTTGCTGGTTGGCAACACTTCTCAGATATTGTCACACATCACTGCTGGGGGGATTAAACACTGTCTGTAAAACTCCATTGTGAAATGACAACTGGAAACTTATATCTGGTCTCTCCTGGACTCTGCTCTATATATCTTTTTCCTTTGCTGATTTTATTCCATATCCTTTTGCTGTAATAAACCATAAAAATTAGTAAAACAACTTTTCTGCATTCTGTGAGTCCTTCTAGCAAATGACTGATCCTGAGGGTGTTCTTCGGGATCCCTGACACAGTGTGCCTGGAGTAATTGTTCTGATAAATTTATATTTTCATTTTCTCTTTCAACTTGTATTTATTGACCCCCTACTCTGTGCCAAGCCCTTGCACTAAGCTGCTCCCTCTGCTTGGCACATCGTTTTTCCCAGTATCCTAAATAGGGCTTGTCCTTTACTTTCTCATTAAAGTGTCACCTTTCAGTGAGGCTCTCCAGGCTACCCTATTTTACTGTTGTTTGCTGGGAGATTTGTTTGTTTGTTTTAACTTTTGAACCTGCATCCCTAGCAAAGACTACCCTATTTTAAATTGCCACCTCCACCTTCCTTCCCAGCATTCTTTTTCCTCTTTATGCTACAGTCTATTTTTCTGGTTTTTTCCCTTTCCATGTACCCTGTTTTCTCATTTTTAGGTTTATTGTTTATTCCTCTCCCCTTCCTCAAATGCAAGCCCCATGAAGGCAGTTCACTCTTCTTGTCCACACATGTTGAGTTCAGTCTTCTTCTCACTCTTATAGAATGCTCTTACACCTTATCTAAGGGAAACAGACTTGAAGTCTTACCTAGTCATAGCATCAAGCTCAAAGTCCAGGATTTCACAATGATGCACATTTTTTAATCTCTGTAAGATTCTGCAAAACATGTGTAGGTTTCAAAAATCAAAACTAAATACAAAGTTTACTGAGAAGTCTCACTCTTATCCCTGTTACCTTTACCGTATTCCTATTCACTTTCTATAGATAATCATTTGTATTAGTTTCTGGGTTTTTCTTCCTGTGATTCTTTTTGGAAAAAAAAAATAGAAACATGTATCAAAAAATAATTACAAAGATTTCGTCTTACACTGGCAGAAAAATGTACAACACTTGCCCACAGGACTCTCACACCTCAGAACAAGTTATTATAAATTAAACAAGCAACCATTTATTACTTCGGGATATTTAATCATGAGCACTTCCCACACTGAGATTCTAAAGGAATTCAATTATGTTTTTTTCTAATACTTATGTGGTTACATTTTTTACATCACATTCATATGGAGTTCATTTTGTTACGTGTTCTTTTACCAAAGAGCTATGAAATCCCAACATTTTAATACAAAATTATTTAATAGCCTCAATAATGTATTTAAAAGGTCAGATGTAATTTCTGATTTTTTTGTTGTTGTTGCTTTTTGTATGTAAATACCCTTAATTTTTTTTCCAGGAAGTAAATGAAAATTCTCTTAAGAGATTAAGTGTCTACTTAGAAAACCTCCAGAAACCAGGCTTCAAGTCTTTGAAACCAACTCAGCTTACATTTTATGTAAGAGAAAGAGACCAGAATTCTTCTGATGGCCAGGAACCCTTTAGTACTTGCGGTACGTTTTTTATTTCCAGTGTGCCCCTTGCAAGCTTCATGTTAAATGTCTTCATTTAATTCTGATATTGCCGGAATATCTTTTGATTGAAACTTCGGTTATAGAAAAATAGTATCATTTAATTGATTGTTTTCCTAGAATTAGATTCTATTCCTACCTGCATGTGTTTGAGTAAGTCATTTTTTGTGTTTAAACTTTTTTTTGTCTGTAAAATTGAAGTGTTCCTATTTGTCCCTTTCCTCATTCTGTGTTGTTTTAAGTGTTGTAGCCACACTGCTAGTAAGGAGTCACCATTACACTGAGAGTTAAATTACAGAGTTCTTTATTATAAGCGGTTGAGAGCAGGCTTATGCCAGAAAAACTCTCAACCCCGAATGGAACAAGCAAGGGGTCTATAAAGTCCAAAACTGCAATTTCATCAGCATCAGGTGGGATGCAAACAGGAAATATCAGTTACAGAACAGTTAACAATTTATCTCCAACAGTTACAGAACAGCTTATCTGGGCTTCCCACTGGTTACAGAACTGTTAAAGAACAGTTAACAGAACAGTAACAGAACAATTTATCTCGAGCAGTTGCAGAACAGCTTATCTGGGCTTCCTGCTGGTTACAGAACTGTTAACAGAACAGTAACAGGACAATCTCTAGCAGTTACAGAACAGCTTCTCTGGAGTTTCTGCCAAGCAGGACGTGGTTAACAGTTTACTGGAAGGTTGGGGCAATCACACAAGGGAGGGGGGTAAAAGGGGGGAACTGAGTGCCACGGTTAGTTTGTTAACAGGCATTTCATTCCTTCCCTTTAGTTGTTCATGAATCAAAGTATTGACTCATTTATTATGGGTAGAGGGTTGTAATGGGCCCACATATACACGAGTTTTAAGGAAGTGATTTGTTGTTTTATAAACCAAACTATTTAATTTAATATGCAGGACCCGATGAGTAGACTGAGAAGGAGGAGAAGCAGAGGGCTGGCCAGACCTGTAATTAAGGTAGTTAGCCATGGGTTTCAATTAAACAAGGTTTGACATCAGGATTTGTTTTTTGTTTTTTGTTTGTTTGTTTGTTTAAATTTTCCTGAACCTTTTGGAGGGTGTTCTTAATGACTCCTGATTTATTGGCATAAAAACAACATGATTTTTTTAGCATTACGCAGAGCCCTTCTTTGGTGCTGGCCCCTTCTCTGAAGGTAAAAGAGAAGGAAGGGTTTACTTCCCACAGACAGGAAGTGGGCCTACACTCTAGATGAGAGTGGCCCTGTAGCCCCCCAAGTCCTGGCTTAAATTTTTTCCCCTGGAAATGTTGTAATTAGGTAGACATGGCTGTTGTGACTTTTTTGTTGACCACTCGTGGATGTTTTGGAGACCCTGAGGGGATCCTGGTTACAATGCACTGAGTATACAATGGGTTGATACTGGTCATGCTTGAGAAGTTTGGGTTTCTAAAAAGACAAATTATGATAGGCCAGTACCAGTTATGTTTAAGAAGTCTGTGTTTTTGAAAAGACAAAGTCGGCAAAGTTAATTTTTACCTAGAGCGTGTATTTTTTCCAGACATAGTTTTTACTTTCTTATCATTGTGTTGGGGTTTAGCAACAAGATAAAAAGTGGCTTTTCACTTTTGGTCTGCTTTTTTATTCCCCACTCCTGCTCTTTTTTTTTTTGAGTTGGAGTCTCACTCTGTTGCCCAGACTGGAGTGAGGTGGCCACTCCTGGCCACCGCAGCCTCGACCTGCTGGGCTCCGACGATCCTTCTGCCTCAGCCTTCCAAGTAGCTGGAACTACAGGCGCACACTACCATGTCCAGCTAATTTTTGATTTATTGTAGAGATGAGTTCTCGCCAAGTTGCCCAGGCGGGTCTCGAACCCGTGGGCCCAGGCAATCCACTCACCTCAGCCTCCCAAAGTGCGGGATTACAAGCTGAGCCACTGAGCCTGGCTGGAAATATTCTTATGATTCTGGAAAACGGGACAAAGATCCTGTTGAGGTGGACCATAGAGATGTCCCCACCTATTTGTTTTCAAGGACATGAACAGGAAACGGTGGGACTTTAACTGAAAACTATTTGGATTTAATAAAATGCCGAGCAAGAGCACAGGCAAAAATTTTTAAGGAAACAGTAATGAAAACAGTTATTGTTTCAGAAACAATATTGGAAAAATGATAGTTGTCTTATACATTATATGTATGATTAGCTAAAGTCTTTATTAATGTAAGTTGAAATATCTCCTCGTAAATTATTTATAGTTGTACTTTTTTTTTTTTTGACTTGGAGTCTCACTCGGTCGCCCAGACTGGAGTGCTGTGGCCGCTCCCTGCCACCGCAGCCTCACCTGCTGGGCTCCGGCAATCCTTCCGCCTCAGCCTTCCAAGTAGCTGGAACTACAGGCACGCGCTACCACACCCGGCTAATTTTTGATTTATTGTAGAGATGAGGTCTCGCCAAGTTGCCCAGGCGGGTCTCGAACCCACAGGCTCAGGCAATCCACTCACCTCAGCCTCCCAAAGGCACAGAATTATAGGCTGAGCCACCTATAGTTGTACTTTAACAACTATAGTTGTACTTTAACAAGGAAATATAGCCACTTGGACAAAGTCTGAAAAAGAAAAATTGAAAACATTAGAGACATGTAGTTAGGTTGTAGCTTAAATTTGAGAATTTAAAACAGGTAAACATTGGCAAGAGAAAATGGTTTCTTCTGTTTTTATAATAGGTCTGATATACTTTCACAACATTGATATGCTAGAGGGTGAAGCCCAGGTTATTTTGTTATTTATCCTATGTTGGATTAATAATTCTTGTGCCTGAACTGCAGGCAGTTTAAGAGGAGGGTGCGTGGTAGGTGTGGTTTCTGGGCCTTGTTTTTTACCCCACCATAGAGAGACTAAATTGAGAACTTGAAGAGTTTAAGTATTAAAATTTTTTAAAGCATAATGTTATAATACAGGATTACAGGTTATTGTAAGTTACTTTTTTTTTTCACAAACCTTTAGCATACCATTTTTGACATATTTATGCCATTTTAAAACATGTTTGTACCTTTTACTTTTGTCCTATACTTATTTTTAAAATAACTAGCCATTTTATTATATGACAAAAATGTACCATACATGATTTTTTTTTAATATACAAAATGATGATGTAAAAACTTTTTTTTAAAGCTCAATTTCCTAAGTAATTAAAAAAAACTTTAAAGCCATAACAGCAGTTAGAACTGGAGAAAAAGTTGTAACCAACATAATTATATACCAAGATTTTTTAGAACTGGAGAAAAGTTATAACCAACATAATTATATACCAAGATTTTTTTCATAAATTTCCCTTCACAAACCTTATTCTGACTTTCACATACCATTGACAACATGCTTGGACTTTTTGTTTTGCCCTGTATTTTTCTTTTTTCTAAATAACCAGTTATTTTACTTTATTTTATCATACACAATTATTCTGTTTTATAACTTTCCTTACCAAAAATGCTTTTTTATATCTATAAATTTTTTACGTTTTTTCTTTGTTTTCTGGGTTTTTTTCACCTTTTTGTAGATAATTGTTTTATATTTATACTTTGAATTAATTTTTAGTAACCTTTGGTTAAGATAGGGCTATATGATTTCAAAATAGATGGCCAGGACCAAATGGCTGGCACTTGTGTTGTAAGACATTAATTTGGGTTCCAGTGCCCTAATATTTACCTGGGGGTTGTTGGGGTGATGGTGAGCCAGTGCCAGGTAGTTTAGCAGATTTGTAGACCTTCATAAGTGGCCACCATTTGTGAGCCAAGTGTTCTCTCCTCTCTTCAGAAGAGAGTGCACCTGCTTTTTCAGTGGCTTTCTGGCCAGCACAGTGGACAAGGTCCAAGAGGTTTTAGGCCTCTTTGGGGTAACTATTCTTTCAGTGCCCCCACTGACTGTACCCCTAAGCAATGGACACCATTCCCTTGGCAGGTTTGTTTTCACCAGGTTTTAGATGGGTGCTTGGAGTTTTGGTCACTAATTGCAACTGCCAATTAAGATGCCTCTTTGGCTTTCTGGTTCTGCTGCCTTCCATGTTGGCACTGTTTTTGTTGTTGTTTGTTTGTTTGTTTGTTTTTTGTTGTTGTTGTTGTTGTTTTTAGTTGGAGTCTCACTCTGTCACCCAGACTGGAGTGCAGTGGCCAGAGCTGCCACTGCAGCCTCGACCTGCTGGACTCTGGCGATCCTTCCACCTCAGCCTTCCAAGTAGCCGGAATTACAGGCATGCGCTACCACGCCCGGCTGATTTTTTGATTTATTGTAGAGATGAGGTCTCGCTGCCCAGGCGGGTCTCGAACCCACAGGCTCAGGCAATCCACTCATCTCAGCCTCCCAAAGGCGCGGGATTACAGGCTGAGCCACCAAGCTTGGCTTTTTGTTTGTTTTTAATGTTTTGGCTGAAAAAAACCTTAAAAGCTCCTTTTTAAATAGGTTATACATATGAAACTTTTAAAACCATTTCTCTGTTTGTGACAGTCTGATACAAAGCCCTTTAGAGTGAACAGACCACATGGATATGTAATGATCTGTTCCTACTTATTTATTTATAATTATGAACAGGCCAAAGTTTTTAAAAACCCTTATAAATTACTAAATTGTAGTCTTAATTGTAAGATTAGGTCAATTAGGTGAGAGTGATCAGTTCCCATCCTCATTGTGCTCACACAGAATACCCAGTATTTTATTTATCTGACAGAAGTAACTTAGTAAAAGTAACTTAACCAGGTGGGAATGGCCAGTTCCCAAACCTTATCATGTCATGCAAGGTGTTTAGCATTTAAAGCTTTACCTGTCTCATAAGAGGGTGCTAGTTAGGCACAACAGGCGATTTAACCTTTTGTTTATAAAATACAACTTTAGCAAGCCTGATACAACAAACAGTGGTGTTATTTAACACTAATGTATTAACACATGGTAAATTTGGTAGTAAAATTTTACTAGAGCACTTGCATGTTTGGTTGGGAAAACAGATTACAATTACAATTATCCTTTTTTGTAGTTAACAGGATTAATTTACATGAGCCCTTTACTTTCATTTGGGAAGAAGATTGATATAGTCCCAGTTTAGATATAACTTGAGAGAGATTTATTATTAAAAAACAACAAACAAGTAAGAACCCTAGTATTTTTTTTGTCACGGCCACTTCCCTGAGGAGAGATCTGTTAAGCCATGTGGAAACCTGAATGATCTTCCCAGGTATACGTGGGATGGTGACTTGCTTCAGCAAGTAGGGCTGCTATCGGGGTTATCAAGCAGTAGGATGAAGGGAAGTGAGACGGCTGGAGGCTGGAGTAAGATGCTGTTTATGATGAATGAGGGATGACTCACCGAAGATGCAGAAAGACATACCATGTAGCTGTTGGAGTTTCAAGGTCCTTTGTGGAGTCACTTTGCCAACCAGAAAAGAAAAGAGCAAAGAAACCAAGCACTTCTTCTCCCACCCGTACAGGCACTGGTGGTCCAAACTTTCCTCTAGGAACCTTCTTGCCTCCCTAGGGAGTAGCCCTAGACAGAGACCGTTAGTTGTCCTTCGAGATTCAGCAGAAAAATTTTATCATGCAGTCCAGGGGACTGGAGGGTCGAGAAGCCTGTGACCCCATATTGTCAGACCAGTGAGAAAACCAAAATGAAATCAGAAACTGAACCGAGACGCTATTCAGCCAATGTCTTGGCCTAGTGAATAGTGTCCAAGGGACAGCCTCATCAGGCTGTGACTCCCTTAAATAGAATTACGGCCACAAACAGAACAGATTCTTACCTACTAGGAGAAAGCAGATGAACTCAGGTATTTTTGAGGCGATGGGAAGCCAGCAGTCATTCCAACTCCCTCCAGGCTGGGTGAGAGGTTATGGAGCCCTGGAATGTCTCAGGAGGTACCTCCCCTATAACTTCTTCACCAAGCTGGAGAGAGCCAGAGTGAGGCCACTTCCTGAGCTTTGCAATCTCACTGGGGCCTCCAAATGTTGTAGCCACACTGCAAGTAAGGAGTCGCCATTATACTGAGAGTTAAATGACAGAGTTCTTTATTGCTGGTGGTCGATAGGAGGCTTATGCCAGGAAAACTCTCGACCCCAAATGGAGCAAGCAAGGAGTTTATAAAGGCCAAAACCACATTTTATCAGAGTCTGGTGGGATGCAAACAGGAACTTTCGATTACTGAACAGTTAACAGAACAATTTATCTCAAGCAGTTACAGAACAGCTTATCTGGCCTTTCCACCAAGCAGGGTATGGTTAACTGTTTACTGGAAGGTTGGGGCGGTCACATGAAGGAGGAGTGAGAGGGGGAACTGAGCACCACAGTTGGTTTGTTAACAGGCATTTCGGTGTTACACATGTCAGTAACAATTTATGTGTCTAAAAACTACAGCAAGCTTTCTCTTATTTAATCTTTGAAATACCCTGTGCTGGTAGTATTTGCCCAGTTGTAATTTAGTGATGTTCAGCTCCTTTTCCAAGACCATAGAGATAGAATTTAAGTCCTGAACGCAAGTTTTTTAACTCCAACCTTATTCTGTTTCTAAAAGTGAATCAGTCTTAACAGACAGGCTTCTTTTCAGTTCCTTTTGCCACTGCTCTAGCCATGATCCAGTAATACTTAAAATTAAGGACAAATATTTAGGTACGGATCATTAAAGGCCTGTTTCTCTAAATATTTATCCTTTTGATGATCCTTGAAGAAATAATTTTATTTTTAGAATGAACTCAAAACAATTTAAAGATGCTGTGAGTTAATGCTGAAAAAGTTAGAAAATGTACTATAATTTTTTATAAACCTTGCAAAATTCAAAATTTGATAAGTCTTTTAAGATCTGTAATCTGTTTCTAGCTCTGCCAAGAGACCTTAACTTTTGGGTCTTTCTTTATTAAAATGAAAGAGAGCAGCCACTCACACTGAAGATCCCTAACTTATACCTCATGCTCACAAGGCTTTCAAGACCTTAAGTGGTACAAGGAAGAGGTAGAACTGAAAGGTGCTAAAATATGATCCTTATGTTGTAGAAAATTTCCCACCCAGTCTCTCTAGGGACTAGTATTTTATAGTCTATTTTCTCCTATTTTTATTCTTCCATGATTGAATAGTAGGAATCACAAATTCCTTTTCTTGGCCATTTCTCCATCTACCTCTGATTTAGAGTTTTATTAAAAATAGTCCTATTCTTCATTACTTAGAGACAGAAGAGCAACTCATAGCCCTTTTGTGAAGGAACAGATATACTGAAGAATGCTATAAATAATAGTAATGAGTAATAATCATGTTTATCACTCTAAGAGACACAATTCTGTTGAAAGTTTAAATAATTATTTGTTTTAATCCATTATGAATATGTTGTTCTCAGCCATGAACGTCTTGTAAGCAACTGAGACACATTGTCTGCTAGTGTAAGACCAAATACTGATAAATGTTTTTAATAGATATATGCTCCTATTATTCAGGGCCAAGATTAAGTTGGAACTTAAAGAAAATCATACTTATGCTTGGTGATCTACTTGGGTTTCATGATTTTTTCAGAAAGACAGATGGAATTTATAGAGGCAAATTAAGATCCTTTATAGTTTTTGGGGTTTTTTGGGTTTTTTTTTCGAGTTGGAGTCTCACTCTGTCACCCAGTCTGGAGTGCAGTGGCCGCTCCCGGCCACCCCAGCCTCGACCTACTGGGCTCTGGCGATCCTTCCGCCTCATCCTTCCAAGTAGCCGGAACTACAGGCATGCGCTACCACACTCGGCTGATTTTTTTATTTATTGTAGAGATGAAGTCTCGCTGCCCAGGCGGGTCTCGAACCCGCGAGCTCAGGCAATCCACTCACCTCAGCCTCCAAAGGCGCGAGATTATAGGCTGAGCCACCGAGCCCGGCCCTTTATAGTTTTTAAAATACAAAAATATTATCATTCGTCTGCTTTTATTTCTATGTGCTTAGAAGAGTCAAGCTCATTTTCACAGCTACAACTATTACTCTACTACCACCATCAGCTGGATTTGTCTTAAATATTGAATATACATAGAGTTAGAGTAAACCGAATTTGAAAGCTTAGGGGAAACCTAGAATGTTTCACACAGCAAATTAGGGACAAAGCTGATACTAGAACTTGTCTTCTTATTTCTAGTTCAGTGTTTTAATTTTTATGCCACATTATCTATTAATTCTTCTTTTAAAATATTACTATTAATCATTTCTGCTTTTGTCTTTATGACAAAGATTGATCCTCTGACAAAGATTTAAGACATTTTAATTTTTTTAGCATTTTTATCTAATTATTAAATTAAAGTAGGTTAGTATAGTTTTTATTTCTAGAACACTAGAAATCATTAATCAGCTTATCACTGATATTTAAGATGGCAGTAAGGCATAAATACTATAATTTCATTACATTACTATAATTTCATGAATCATTTTACATTATGAGCGCATTGAACTCCTTAAAGACCTAAATTATTTCTTCAGTGCCACACCTTTTTGGTGGTTCATGAGGAAATAAATTTTATTATTAGAATAAATTTCAAACAAGTTAAGTATTTACCAAGAACTTTCTGATAGGCCAGGCATGGTGGCTCATGCGTGTAATCCCAGCACTTTGGGAGGCCAAGGTGGGAAGATTGCTTGAGCCCAGGAGTTTCAGACCAGCCTGGACAACATAGAGAAACCTCATCTCTACCAAAAAATGTAAAAATTAGCTGGGTTTGGTGGCACACGTCATGCCTCAGGATCACCTGAGCCCAGGACGTTAAGGCCACAGTGAGTCATGATCGAGCCTCTGCACCCCAGCCTGGGTAATAGAGCGAGACTCTGACTCAAATAAAAACAAAAACAAAAAGAAGATTCTATGAATTAATGCTAAAACAAATAGCTGTAGCCAGTTCTGCCTGAGTAAAAACAGAAATCCTTTACTTTCAGTTAATGGTTAACTTTGAAACATTCATTAAACAAAAATAGGTTATACCTGGGAGTGGTGACATGCCTATAATCCCAGCTACTGGAAGACTGAGGAAGGAGAATCATGTGAGCCCAAAAGTTTGAGGCCAGCCTGGGCAACATAGTGAGACCTCGTTTTTCAAAAAACAGGTTGTAGAAAAAACTAAATTATAAATGGAAAATAACATATAACATATATGACAAAAAAAGATAATGTTAATATATAAAGAGTTCTTACAAATCAAAAAGAAAACACAGTATTTCGATTATAAAAATTAGCAGAGACAATACTAACAGTTCAAGAAATAATACATATACTTAGCCAATAAGTATATTAAAATGTTTAGCCTTCATATCCAAATGCAAACTGAAATAATTAGGTGCAATTTTTCCTATCATATATTTTTCTTTTTTTTACTGATAATACCCATGGATGGTGAGAATGCATTTACCCACATTATTGGTTGATATATAAATTTGTACAATCTCTAGAGTGCAGTTTGGAATTCTCTCTCCAAAGCCATAAAATCCCTCTTCTCAAAATGTACCCAGGGAACCAGTAAAGGATATGTGCAGTCTTGAACAGGCAGTCTTCACTATATAGCAGCTCTTACATTGGGTCAAATAATTAATGGAACTGATAAAATAGAGAGTGAGATTTATTCCTTGACTTTGTACTTCTCAGGAGAAGCTATTTCTTCTTAACCTCCAACACAGCAATTTGCGTTTTCCTTTCCTCCTTCACTTATTAGAATAATTAACTTATCAGTAGTTCTCGCTTTACCATCAAATGATTCAACTGTAAGGTCTTTCTTAATTTGCATGTTCTAGGTTCCCCAAGTCTGTGTAGCAAGCAGATTATATATCTCTGAGAATGCTTTAAATTCTGATAACTCGTCAGTTGTAAAGACAAGAAAGTATATTTCAGCCTTGAATGGTGAATAATTGAAAACAACTTATATATCCATCACTGTTGGAAGTGTTAAGTAAATTATGCTATATTCATTTTATGGACTAGTATGTGAATGCTGAAAAGAATGAAGTTGTCCTATGTATACAGATATAGAGGCGCCCCAAGGTTAAGAGACAAAAGCAAGTTCAAATTAATGTATCTAGAATGATACCATTTATATATTAAGAAGAAACAATTCAAACTGTGTGGCTGTTTGTTTGTATAAACACACATGCATATATAGCATGTATAATATATATATAATATATATACACCCAGAAGCACATAGATAGAAAAGGACTAGAACAGTGCTGCCCAAGAGAACTTTCTGCAGTGAGCAAACGTTTCATATATGTATCATCTAATATAGTGGGTATCAGCTTCATTCAATTATTGAGCACTCGAACATGGCCAGTGTGACCAGTGGTCTAAATTTTAAATTTTAATCAGTTTAATTTTAAGTAGTCACATGTGGCTGGTAGCTACCATATTAGATATTGCAGGCCTGGAAGAATATGTACTTAACTGTTAATAGTGGTTATATCTAGCAAAGGTGTGTTGTTATATGCCTATTAACAGGAAATTTTTGCTTTTACTTTATATATCCCCTAATTTTCCAATAAGCATATACTTATATGACATTTTTATAATTTTTCAAACTAATTAAAAATATTTTTTTAAAAAGCAAAAAAAGTCAGCCTGTTGTAGTGGAGAAAATACTTGACTTGGTGTCAACTCATACTTAAGCCCTAGCCTCATTCTTAACCTGTTTCTTCACATTTGACAAGAGAGATGATAATGGCATAGTTGGTAGGAATGTTGATCGAAAAATTATGCATATTCTGTCTGGAACCTAATAGCAAGAAAAGAAAGCAAACCAAAAAAAACCAAAAAAACCCAGTAGACTTCCTATTGATGACTTAACAATTTAGATTACTAACTTTAGCCCAACTATCCAACATGATTCAGTAGCTTAAACAATTAGAGAATTTTTAAATTACTGCTGAAAATATTGGGTTACAAGCTAGTTGGGTGGGCAAATATGAGAACAATCTTCTTCAATCATAGAGAAAATTCAAGATGGGTTTCTGTGACCACTAAGCCTAGATTATCTGGCTCCTCTCTTCATATGAACCACTGCCACAGTACAGGTTCCTGCTCTCCCAGTCTCCTCCCCTCTCAGCTAGAAACTATCTTTGATGGACACCTGCTCATCAAAGAGCTTTTCTGTCTCTTAAGAGGCCAGACTTATGGGCAGCATTGAGAATATTCTGAATCCCCTTCTTGTGTTGGGGTGGGTTTGGTCACTGGTGCCAAACTAGAAAATGGAGTTGATGATTGAAGGAGTTCATGAAGGTAAAAATAGCGTGGAATAGTTTGGGAGGAGGGAAATCATTTTTCACACACAGATGTTTTACCGTTAGGGCAAATTTAAATCAGTGATTAAATGTTTTGAAATATTTTGATTTGATAAATGTTGAAATAAAGCAAATAATTATCTGTATTAATTGTTTGGGGGAATTATATTCTCTAGGATTTCGAGCAGTCAAATTTACTTTGCACACCAGAGATCTGCTAAGCACAGTATTGTATATTCTCAACTCCTGCAGTTTATCTATTGAACATATCCAAAGCTTGAATACTAATGTGCATTCCCAGCCTCTCAAAGAGACTAAAAGGATGTCTGACAGGCCCATCAAATGGGACAAGTCTTATTACTCCTTTACTGGATTCAGGGACCCTGATGAAGACCTTGAACAAGTCTCAAGAATGGAAACAACTCTAACGTATGTAAAAGTTTTTATTTAACTAAACTGTTGTTTGTAGTTCATATTGAAAATTGAAGTCTAACTTTCCAGAAAAGTACCATGTCAATATAGTTAATCCAATAACCATTATGAAAAAGATATTTCATGTTTCTTACATAAAATTGCCAGAAGTCTTTCTATTGTATGTAATTTTTTGACTTTTTGATACCAAAGACATGCAGGAGATTGTTTTGTTTTATTTAAGTTTTTAAAATTCTATTTAAGTGGCCCCTGGTATATGGAGAAAGGCTATACTTGTAACTATAAAAATGTTTACACTCCTTCATGTTAGGTATTTCTAACAGAAAGTTTAATGGTAATGTACTTCAGTGTAGTAATTCAAGTATAAGAAAAATACTTGGTGACATCATTATAAAATATCATCTAGAATAGCTTATGGAGAAAGAAGAATTTTTAAATTATAAATACAATGTGTAAGATACTTTGTATCCAGCTTGTTTATAAAGTCACCATTAATTTTTTTCAGTAAGTCATTTTTGGACTCCATAAAGACCTGTCACATTCTGTTCCTGTGGTTATATCTGAAGAGTTCAGGGACTTACCAGAGGATTCTAACTCATTACAGCATAGTAAATTATCCTTAATTATCCACTGGCATAGTATTTGCTTTGTGAATTATCTGTGCTAACTCAGGAATTCCTCCCCTTGTTACCCAGCTAGATGCCAACTAGGGCTGAAGAGATAGGAAGGTAGCAGAACCCGGTACAAAAAAGGACACAGTATATATCTGAAGGCGTATACATATATATCTGTGTATGATAGTTTATGATATTTGTCCATATACATAACTGATGGATGAATCACCTCCCTAAATATGTAATTTTAATTGTTCAGATTCTCTTCTGTAAACAAAATTTAGGTGAAAATGTGGGTTTGGGAATGATAGACCAAAAGTAATGAGACAGTAAGTAGGGGGGAAAAAATGAAGGCGTTTTATGGTGACATAGAGGTTGGTGAATTTAAAATTTGGTTTAGAAAAACAGAAGAGATGATTTAAGGTTCATTGCACACAGAGGCTACAATCGGAGTTGAAGTAGATTGCTGTGAGCACAAGCTGGATGAGAGGTTCTCAGCCTTGCATCTCAGCCTTGCATCCAAGTTTCATGTGGGATACAGCACGTAAAACTTCTGATTACACCTGTAAGATGGTGTTGCTCTTGTTATCCCACACTGTGGCCAGGTGAACAAAAGGTTGGGAATGACTGGCCTACAGGGTATAGAAAAAAATGGTATTGGTTAAGTCAAGGTAAAAAAGCAAAAGTAACACTTGTTGGACTTTCGTTCAAGCTAAAAGACTTAAGAATAATGCATTAAAGAATTTCAGAGAAGCAGTTAATCTGTGGTTCAGTTAAGTATTTTGTAGAGCAGTTTTTATTGGGAGGTGGATGTGTAGCCATAATGAAAAGATTGTCCCAAAGACCTAGAACTAAGAGCCAACTGGCAAAGTAATGAAAATAGATTGAAACTATAAAAAGCTAATTCAACAAGGTAAGTGGTATTCAACTGGGTTCATCGTTTAAGCTGAGTATTTATAACTTTGTATTTGTAGGTTGTTCATCCAATAAAGTTTTTCAGCCTTTAATAAAAATAGACTTTTTTGTAGTAATTATATTATACTAGAGAGTAAGTACTTAAGAGTAGGAAACATATTTTAATCATCTGTGTTTACTTATCTACTTCATAGAGTCATAGAATCCATCTAGTGTTTTCATTGAACTGAATTAAAGAATTGTTGAATAAATGTGAATGTGATGTGCTGGGAGCTCAGTATAGACAACTCAGGATTTAAAATGAAAATGTATGCAGCTGGTGGAAATAAAAGTGACTTTGCAATGAATAAGAGGGCCATTTTTTTCTTATAGTGCCTCTGTTAATATCTGCTATTTTTAAGCAAAAGATAGATAGTCTTAAGGAAAATTTCTGTATGTGGATGAGTTATACTGCTATGAATTCTTGATTCCCTCCAAGGTGTACTTGATTTTAAATTCAAGCACTTGAGCCAGGCTCTATGGCTCAGCCTGTAATCCCATGCTTTGGGAGGCTGAGGTAAGTGGATTGCCTGAGCCCACGGGTTCGAGACCCACCTGGACAACTTGGTGAGACCTCATCTCTACAATAAATCATGTGGTAGCACATGCCTGTAATTCTGGCTACTTGGAAGGCTGAGGCGGAAGGATCGCCGGAGCCCAGCAGGTCGAGGCTGCGGTGGCCGGGAGCGGCCACTGCACTCCAGTCTGGGCGACAGAGTGAGACTCAACTCAAAAAAATAAAAATAAAGAATTCAAGCACTTGCCAGGCTCGGTAGCTCAACCTGTAATCCCAGCACTTTAGGAGGTCGGGGCGAATGAATTGCCTGAGCCCGCAGGTTCGAGACCAACACGGGCAACTTGGCAAGACCTCGTCTCTACAATAAATCAAAAATTATCCAAGTGCAGTAGTGAGTGCCAGTAGTTCCAACTACTTGGAAGGCTGAGGCAGAAGGATCACTGGAGCCCAGCAGGTTGACACTGGGGTGGCCGTGAGCATGCCACTTCCCTCCAGCCTGGGCAACAAAGTGAGACTCCAACTCAAAAAATAATGATAATAATAAATTAATAAATTAAAGCTCTCATTTTGACTTCTTGTCTACCCTTAAAGAAGATAGCAACTTAAATAAATAGGCTACTGTTTTAGAAATGAAAGTCAGTGGAAATAATAACTTTCTAATTTTTTTATCATAATTATCCAATCTAGTTGCCAATAGCTATTTATCTTTATAGACATTAAAGTAAATTCATTAGTAAGCAAATAAAAACCTTGCTTTTTTAGCTTCATAAAGTGAAATTAATAATGATATATAGTATTACAGTAGATAGTTTTGTTTCATTTGTAATGCTGATATAGGAAGCCCTTAGATTATATTTCTTAAGCATTGATATTTAGTGACTTAATGAACCTGATCATCATTCTTCATGGAGCTTGAGTTTAGCTTAAGGTTGTGGCATTTTAGAACAAAGTCCAGGCTGAGCAGGGTGAGACAGGACAGCACTGCACTGAACAAAGGCAAGAAAAAGGAATACTGTTTTGTGGGAGCCCATAACGTAAATTGCAATATAGATTAAATGCCTTTATCAGCATGTCTTAGAGTGCTAATGTGGAATTAGGACACCTGTCCAAACTTGAAAGGTTTCATATCTTTTGTTTCCCTAACTTAACCTGGTTTCCCAATTCCAGCATGTTTGCATAGACCAAGAGTCCCTTCAAGCCAGGCTTGACCTTTTTCTAGGCATAGAGTTAAAGGAACTCTGCTGAGGGTTTGTTTAATGTTTTTATTTGTTAGCTTTTCCCAGTAAAGGAAAGTATAGGAGCTTATTCATAATGTCAGCTTCTCATTTCTTTTTTTTCTTTTTTTTCTTTTTTTTTTTTTGAGTTGGAGTCACTCTGTCACCCAGACTGGAGTGCAGTGGCCGCTCCCGACCACCGCAGCCTCAACCTACTGGGCTCCAGCGATCCTTCCGTCTCTGCCTTCCAAGTAGCTGGAACCACAGGCGTGCGCTACCATGCCCGGCTAATTTTTTTGATTTTTATTGTAGAGATGAGGTCTCACCAAGTTGCCCAGGCGGGTCTCAAACCCGCGGGCTCAGGCAATTCACTCACCTCAGCCTCCCAAGGTACGGGATTACAGGCTGAGCCACTGAGCCCATCTCTGTTTCTCATTTCAATTACAGCTGACTCTTGAACAACACAAGTTTAAACTATGCAGGACTACTTATATGTGAATGTTTTTGTTTTTCAGTCAATTGTAGATTGAGGGCCATGCATGGTGACTCACACCAGTTATCCCAGTACTTTAGGAGGCAGAGGTGAGAGGATTGCCTGAGTCCAGGGGTTCAAGACCAGCAAGGGCAACTTGGCAAGATCTCGTCTACAATAAATTTTTTAAAAATTATCCAGGCATGATGGCGCACACCTGTAATTCCAAGTACTTGGAAGGCTGAGACGGAAGGATTGCCTGAGTCCAGTAGGTTGAGGCTGTCGAGAACATGCCACTGCACTCCAGCCTGGGCAACAGGGTGAGACTTCAACTAAAAAAAAAAGCAGACTGAAAATAACAGTGGTCATGGGATGTGAAACCCACATGTAGGGAGGGCCACTTTTCATATAGTTGTGTTTGTTAGGGCCGAATGCAGGCATTCCCAGAACCAATCCCCTGCATATAGCAAGGGACGACTGTACTAATTTTTTTTTAATCTGTAATTACTTTACAAATAATTGTAAATTTGTTGAAGCATGTGAGAGCTTCCAAATTATGTGAATCAAGTGACTGCCTAGTAGGAAAACTTAGAGTGCCTATAACTCAGCTAAAACCCATTAACCACCATAGTCATTATATATAGTTTAAGTTGTCTTGATCTTGTTTCTGTTTTTTTTAGTCAGGGTGTCACTCTGTCACCCACACTGGAGTGCAGTGGCGTGATCACAGCTCACTGTAGCCTCAACCTCCTGGGCTCAGGTGATCTTTCCACCTTAGACTCCCAAGTAGTTGGGACTACAAGTGTGCACCACCACACCAGGCTAATTTATTTTTTTGTAGAGACAAGGCCTCACTATGTTGCCTAGACTGGCCTTGAACTCCTGGGCTCAAGCAATCCTCTAGCCTCAGCCTCCCACAGTGCTGTATTTACAGGCATGAGCCACCACACCTGGCCCAATTTAAATTTTTAGTCTTGTGTTGTTTAATTCGTCTTCATTATATATGTAGGTGATAGAGAGGAATTGTGGAGCACATGCTGAATCATGTAGTTCAGGAGCATAAAAATGATGTCTGCAAATTTATATTACATTGATCTTCCCCTGATTTACAAATTGCATTTATCTGCTCAAAATTCATTTTTTAATTCATTCATAAAAGCAAGTTAAGATGGTTTTAATATTTCTGAACACAATGTTAAAAAGAGAATATATACTAACAGTATTATTTAGTGTAGACTTTTTAAATAATTTTGTCTAGTTTTGCTTTTGCTGAAATTGTGTCTTAGCTTTTTAAGATTTTAAAAAGAAATTATGAAAATAAATCACTTGACAAATTTTAAAAACACAAAATGGAAGATTTATCAGGTTTTAAGAGTCCTATTTAGTCTATTTTCATATATGTGCAGTAAATACACTTTATTCTATTTTTAGGACATGCTACGTAATTTTGAATTTCTCAAGAAATTGTTTTATCTTCCTTCAAAATCACTTTATTATCATATTTTAATTTTATATTATATTTATTACCATATTTTAATTTTTACCATAGAAAAAATGATAAAATAAAAATTTTAATGCCAAAGGAGTTTTTGGAAATTATATACTATTATAAAAAGAATTTTACAGTCTAAAAAAATTAGGACATCTTATTCTATGTTGCAGACTTAATGTTTCCATATTTTGAATATATTCTTTCACTATCAAATAATATTAAAGCAAAAATATACATTAATTATATAACTTGTGATTGGAAGGAGCCAACAGGATCCATTTATATCTAAGCAAAGTAATTTTATATTAAATGTCTATCACACTGAAAACACATGTCAATGAACTATAGAGAGAGCACTAAAATAGTATCATGTTAGCTACTAAGATACCAGTATATGTCAGAGTTCCGTTTTTTCCATTTGGCATTAGCTTATGAGTAGTTACATTTCTTTTTTTTTTTTTTTGAGTTAGAGTCTCACTCTGTCGCCCAGGCTGGAGTGCAGTGGCACGCTAACAGCCTGCTGGGTTCCAGCAATCCTTCCGCCTCAGCCTTCCAAGTAGCTAGAACTACAGGCATTCACTACCACGCCTGGCTAATTTTTGATTTATTGCAGAGACAAGGTCTCACCAAATTGCCCAGGCTGGTCTCGAGTAGTTATATTTCACCTTAAATGTCTCGGTTCTGATTCAATCTTTGTGTTCAAGAAACACCATGTTGGATACCTATACAGTGGAACTATTCCCATAGAATGTTTGGAAATTTGATAGTCATGATTTAACTCATATCATGCATTAATTTATTCTTCCCCTTTATAGACTTAGTCAGTGTTTTTCAACTTACAAGCCATAATGCATAATTTAGTGATTCAGGAACAGCAAAGTTGTTTTGCTTTGCTTTGCTTTTTTTAAAATAATGTTTAACTATGTATAGTAAATGCATTCCTGTTAGTAAATTTTACTATTATTTTTCAAAATACTTAGTTTAATTACACAGGCAGACTCATGCATGTATGTTTACATACAGGCATACCATGTAAAATATTTTTTACTGTGCATTGCCATCAAAGGCATATAACAAGCTATTGGTCTATGAGCTTTAAGTCAGTGAAAATAAAGTAAAAAACTATTGGTCTAAATACCATACTTAGTTTCATGCAGTTTGTGGCCTAGGAGTTTGAAATGTATAGCATTTTAACTTCATTGTTATTTGGATTATGGCTCGCCTTTCATTCTTTTAAACCCATGAAAAACTGAGTTTCTCTTGAGTTACCGAAATATTTTTATCTCAAAAGCATTATGACCCTTACACCACTTCACTCTACCCTGGGCAACAGAGCAAGAGCCTGTCCCTTTAAAAAAATCATCATGACCCTGGGAACTAAACCAGATGATGTTATAATCTGACTTTAGTCTCTGTACATGATATTCTTGCATTCATTTTTATGTACTTTTTATATTCATTTGGCTTTATTTTATTTTTCCTATTTCCTGGATCGTAAAACAGTACATGCAACGTGTGTGTGTGTGTGTGTGTGTGTGTGTGTGTGTTTCTATAATTGTAATTAAATCATTCTGAACCAAGCCAAGGTCTAATAAACAAATTAACCACAATGAAATACCACATCAGCCGGGCTTGGTGGCTCAGCCTGTAATCCCGTGCCTCTGGGAGGCTGAGGTAAGTGGATTGCCTGAGTCCGCGGGTTTGAGACCTGCCTGGGCAGCGAGACCTCATCTCTACAATAAATCAAAAATTAGCCGGGCGTGGTAGTGTGCACCTGTAATTCCAGCTACTTGGAAGGCTGAGGCGGAAGGATCGCCGGAGCCCAGCAGGTCGAGGCTGCGGTGGCCGGGATCGGCCACTGCACTCCAGTCTGGGCGACAGAGTGAGACTCAAAAATAAAAAAATAAAAATAAAAAAAGAAATACCACATCATACTCTAGGGTGACTATAATCAAAAAGAATTAAAAGTGTAGGTTAAGATGTAAGGAAATTGGAACTGTCATCCATTGCTAATGGGAATATAAAATGATGAAATGGTGCAGCTGCTTTGAAAACACTCTAGAAATACTGAAAAAAATGTTAAACATAGAGTTACCACGTGACCCAGCAATTTCACTCCTAGGTATATACCCAAGATAAATGAAAACAGACATCCACACAAAAATGCGTTTATGGCAGCATTATTCATATTAGTCAAAAAGTGGAAATAACCCAAATATCTACTGTGTGATGAATGCATAGATAACATGTATATGTTATCATTTCTAGATGAGATAATACAATGGAATATTATTTAACTAGAAAAAGGAATGAAGTACAACATGGGTAAACTTTGAAAACGTGCTAAGTTAAAGAAACCAAACACAATGGACCATATATTGCATTATTCTATTTATGTGAAATATCTAGAATAGGCAAATCTATGGAGACAGAATGTAGATTTGTAGTTTCTAAGGCTGGATGGTAGGTCTGGAGTAACTACTAATGAGTACATGATTTCTTATTAAGGTGATGGAAGTGTCCTAAAATTAAGTGTGGTGGTGACTGCACAACTCAGTGAACATACTAAAAATGGGTGAATGAGTGAACTGTACAGGATATGAATTATATCTCAATAAAGCTGTTTTGAAAAAGAACTATCACTACTCTCTCTAAATTTAGAAATTTTTATTTCTAAAATAAAATTATATTCATTAATTCAAAGCTGTATGAAGAAATAAAGATCTCAGCAAAAGTAAATATATGGGCAATTACAGTAACTAATATAACAATAGTGTGTAACTCCACTTTTTGTTTTCTACATGATTTTAAGACTGTTGCATTAAAAATATTATTGGTTAATATTTTTGGAAACACAATGTGTAAAGATATATTTTGTGATAACAACAGAAAGGGGTGGGTATGGAGCTGTTAAAGGAGCAGAGTTTTGTATGTCATGAAGTTAAGCTAGTATAAATTCACATTAGAATATTATAACATAGGATATTAAATGTAGTCCCCATGGTAACTGCAGAGAAAATATCTAAAGGATATACACAAAAAGAAATGAGAAAAGAATAGTAACCAAAAGAGAGCAGGGGTGGCTAAACTAATGTCAGACAAAATCGATTTTTTTAAATAAAAGTTTACGAGACAAAGAAGATATAACAACTATAAATATTTACCCACCTAATAATAGACCATCAAAGTTATGAAGCAAAAATTGACAGAATTGAAGGGAGAAACAGACAGTTCTACAATAATAGTTGGAGACTTTAATGCCCTACTCTCCATGATGGATATAACAACCAAACAGAAAATAAGTTAGGAAAATAGAGGGCTTAAATAACACAATAAACCAGCTAGGTCTAACAGACATATACAGGACACTCTACCTAGCAACAGCATATACATTCTTCTCAGGTGTATATAGGTCATTTTCCAGAATAAATCATATGTTACAGATTAAATGTCAATAAATTTTTTAAGATAGCTATTATATGAAGTATCTTCTCTCACCACAATGAGAGGAAGTTAGAAATCAATAACAGAAGTAAAACTGGAAATTTCACAAAACAGTAGAAAATAAAACACTTTTATGCAACCAATGGATCAAAGAAGAAATCACATCAGAAATTAGAAAATACTTAGAGGCAAGTGAAAACACAAACACAGTATACCAAAACTTATAGGGGAAATTTGTAGTTATAAACACATGGAAGGAAGGAAGGAAAGAGGAAGGAAGGAAGGAAGGAGGAAGAAAGGAAAGGAACAAGAAAGAAGGAGGGAGGGAAAGGAAGGAAAGAAGAAAAAAGAGAAGAAAGAGAGCCAGGCACAGTGTGATTCACGCCTGTAGTCCCAGCAGTTTGGGAGGTCGAGGCATAAAGATCACTTGAGGATTAAAGACCAGCCTGAGTGAGACCTCTACAGAATAATTCTTTAAATGATCTTGGTGTTGTGGTGCATGCTTATAATCCCAGCTGCTTGGGAGGCTGAGGCAGGAGTACCACTTGAGCCCAGGAGTTTGAGACTACAGTGAACTATGATTATGCCACTGCACAGCAACCCAACTTTGCAATTTATGAAACTAGAGAAAGAAAAACAAAGTAAACCAAAATTAGTAGTAGAAGGGAAATAATAAAGATTAGAACAGAGACAGGTGAAAGAGAGAATAGCAAATGATAGAGAAAATCAACTAAACCAAAAGTTGGTTGAAAAGATCAACAATATTGACAGACCCTTAACTCGGTAAACTAAGAAAAAAGAAGACTCAAATTACTAAAATCAGAAATGAAAGTAAGCCATTACTACCAATTCTACAAAAATAAAAGGAATTACAAAAGAATACTATGGGTAACTGTATACACGAATTGGATAACCTAGATTAAATTGACAAATTTCTAGAAACACAAAATTTACCAAGACTAAACCACAAAGAAATGGAAAATCTGAATAGACCTATAACTAGTAAAGAGATTGAATCTGTAAGCAAACATTTCCCAACAAAGAAAAACTGTGGTCCTAATGGCTTCATTGGTAAATTCTGCCATACATTTAAAGAACTGACACCAATCCTCCTCATACTTCTCCAAAAAAACTGAAGAAGGAACACTCCCTAACTCATTCTATGAAGACAGCATTACTCTGCTACCAAAGCCAGACAAATGCACTGTAGGAAAACTACAAACCAATGTTCCTTATAAACATTAATGGAAAACTCTTCAACAAAATACTAGAAAACCAAATTCAGCAGCATATTAAAAGGATTATATACCATGAACAAGTGGGATTTATTCCTGAAATTCAAGGGTGATTCAACATATGAAAATCGATCAGAATAATATACATTAACAGAATAAAGGAAGAAACTCACTGGATCATCTCAATAATAGAAACATTTGACAAAAGTCAACATCCTTCCATTATTAAAAAAAAAATACTTAACAAACTAGGAATAAAAGGAAACTACATCAATATAACAAAAGCTATATATGAAAACCCATAGCAAACTTCATCCTCCGTGGCGAAAGACTGAAACTTTTCAGCTAAGATAAGAAACTAGGCAAGGAGATTTGCTTTCATCATTTTTATTCAACATAGTACTAGAAATCCTAGACAGAACATTTAGGCAAGAAAAATAAATAAAGGACATATAACTAGAAAGGAAGAAGTAAAATCTTGTTTGCAGATGAGATGATCTTATATGTAGAAAACCTAAAGATGTCACAGAAGAACATGTTAGAACTATTAAGCAAATCCAGCAAAGTAGCAGGATACAAAGTCAATACACAAAAATCAGTTGCTTTTTTGTATGCTAACAATGAATAATCCAAAAACACTTCGGAGAGAAATTAAAGACAGAAATAAATGAAAAGACATCCCATGATCATGGATTGGAGGACAATATTATTAAGATGTCAGTACTACCCAAAGCAACGTATAGATTTAATGTAATCTCTATCAAAATTCCAATGACTTTTTTCTTTTTGCAGAAATAGAAAAACCCATTCTAAAATTCATGTGGAATTTCAAGGGACTCCAAATAGCCAAAGCAAGACTAAGAAAGAACAAAGCTGGTGAACATAACTTTCTAACTTTAAAATTTATTACCTTTTATATATGGTCAAATAGTTTTCAAGAAGGATACCAAGACCATCGAGTGGGGAAGAGAATCTTTTTAACAAATGGTGTTAGGAAAGTTGGCCATGTGCAAAAGAGTAAAGTTGGAATCTGACTTTACACCATATACAAAAATTAACTGAAAACGAACCCATGACTTAAATGTAAGACCTATACTTAAAACTCTTAACTGAAAACATAGAGCAAAAGCTTCATGATACCAGGTTGCCAGTGATTTTGATTTCTTAGATATAACACCAAAGGCACAGGCAGCAAAAGAAAAAGAAAAATTGGACTTTATTAAAAATTTTTAATATTGTGCACTAAAAGACACTGTCAACAAAGTAAAAAGGCGGTCCATAGAAAGGGAGAAATATTTGGAACTCATATCTGATAAAGGGATTAATACGCAGAATAACTAGAGAACTAAAACTCAACAACAACAAAACAACCCAATTCAATAATGGGCAAAGGACTTGAATAGACATTTATCCAAAGAAGGTATTCAAATGACCAGTAAGCACATGAAAAGATCCTCAGCATCACTAATCATTAAGGAGATGTAAATCAAAACTACTATGAGATACCACCTCACATCCATTAAGATGGCTACTATCCAAAAACAAAGTAATAAGGGTTGGTGAAGATGTGGAGAAGCTGGAGCCCTTGTACACTGCTGGTGGGAGTGTGAAATGGTGCAGCTGTTGTGGAAAACAGCATGGTGGTTCCCCAAAAACATTAAAAATGGAAGGCCTGGCACAGGGGCTCATGCCTGTAATCCTGGCAGTTTGGAAGGCCAATGTGAGAGGATTGCTTAAGCCCAGAGTTTGAGTCCAGCCTAGGCAACATAGCGAGACCTCATCTCTACAAAAAAATCAAAAAATTAGCTGGGTGTGGTGTGCACCTATAGTCCCAGCTACTCAGAATGCTGAGGTGGAAGGATTGCCTGAGCCAAGGAGCTTGAGACTGTGGTGAGCCATGTGCCACTGCACTCCAGCCTGGGCGACAGAGTGAGACTTCGACTCAAAAAAAAAAAAAGGAATTACCATATGTTCCAGCAATTCCATCTCTGAGTGTATATGTATGGCCAAAAGAATTGAAAGCAGGATCCTGAAGAGATATTTGTAAACCTATGTTCATAACAGCAGCATTCACAATTGCCAAATGGTGGAAGTAACCATCGATGGATGAATGGAAAAGCAAAATGTGATATATTTTGAAAATCTCCAGGAATTTAACAAATTTTATGAAGGTTAATAAAGGAAAATGGGAATTCCAGTAACCAAAAAATTTATAGGAATTTTTAAAAGATAGGAAGCAGATGGGCTCAGAAGCAAGCCAGCCAGAATGTCCACTGTCACCTCTATTTGTCTTAGAGTGTCTAGTCAATGTAATAATAAACAGAAATGGGATATGTGAATAATGGAAAAACAGAGGTGCACTTGCACCTATTTACAAATGTCACCAAGAAAATCCAAGAGAATTGTATTAGGACTCCTGATTGCCTGCAAAAGAAACCAACTCTAATGGAAGTAGAAAAATTACGAGGATATCAAGTGTCTTGTGATGTTTACAAGAAGACTGGAGAATATGGTTGTGAAAATAACCAGATGTGTATGAACTGAGAAATGGATGCTGTATATGCTTTTATGCAAAGTCTTTTACCTTGAGAATAGATCCATATACTTAAATTGTTTTAAAAAATATATATATAGGGACTGCTGACAATGAAAAAGTTAATGAGCATAAAAAATAATTCTAAAGTTTTGTCTCATGATGACCTTCACCTGACCTGGTAGTTATACTGATTTGATCAAAATCCTGAAACACATGATGGTGTTTCTTGTACATAAGCAACAAAACTAGAAAGAACATTCTTTTGTTGATTTTTTTGTTGTCGTTTTTTTGGTTATTTTGGCTTGTTTGTTTTTTGTTTTTTTTTTCTCTTGAGAAATGCTTGCAAACAGTAGCCAGAAATTAACACTCTTCTATTTTTATTTTTATTTTGACATAATTTCAGACTCAGAAAATTTTCAGGACTAATACAAAGAGATCCCATATAGCCTCTACCCAGATTTCCCAAATGTAACCTTTTACATTTGCTTTATCAATCCTCCCACCTCAGCCTCACAAGGAGGCCTACAAGCACACGATACTGTGTCCATCCAATTTAGACCTACAAGCACATGACACTGTGCCCATCCAATTTTGAAATATTTTTTAGAGGCAGGTTCTCGCTATGTTGCCCAAGCTGGTCTTGAACTCCTGGCCTCAAGCAATCCTCCCAGAGCTCTGGGATTACCGGCATGAGCCATCATGCAGCCCGTTTTCTCTCTGTAAATTTTTATATATAAAAATTCTATATATTTTTTCCTGAATCATTTGAGTAAATTGCAGCCACAGTGTTGCTTTACCCCTAAATATTTCGACTGTATTTTCTACAATACAAAGACAGTCTCTTATATAGCTAAAGGATAATTGTACAAATCAGGAGCTATTAGCTAATCCCTAGTCTTTATTCAAATTTCACTCATTTTCTGAGCATTGCCCTTTGTTAGGAACAGAAGATCTGAGATCATGAACCACATTTGGTTGTCATGTCTCTTAAATTTTCTTTATTCTGTTTTTCATTTTTTTAATTTCTGTCTCTATTCTTGTCTTTCATGATCTTGATGAATACAAGCTAGTTATTTTGTAGAATGTCCTTCAATTCATTTATCTGATGTTTCCTCATAATTATTCAGGTTATTCATTTTTCACAGGCATCCTTCAGAAGTGATGCTGTGTTATTTTCAATGGATTATATAGGAGGCACTGATACTGATTTATCCCATTACTAATGATACTAACTTGTATCGTTTGATTCATGTGATAGCTCCCAGTTTCTTTTGCAATAAAGTTACTTCTTTTCCCCTCGCTTAGTTTCTTTTGGGGAGATGCTTAGGGCTATGTAAATGTCCTTTTACTCATAAGATTTTTTACTCCCTAGCTCTGAGATTTATTTATGATTCTTGCCTGAATCCCATATGACTCTGCTGGTTGCCAAATGTTGATTTCTTAATTTTTGTCATCTCTTCAAGCAGGCTCCTATGTTCCTATCATACCTTGAATACTCCCTTACTTTCTGATTGACCAAGATGTTCCAGGCTCATCTGGATGGTTCCTGCCCCCAAAGTTTGATTCAGCCATTTTGCCAAGAAGCTCTGGTTCTTTCTAATAGGAAATGGTTTTTAGAAAACAACATCTAAGTGCTCTGTGTGCTCAATCACTAGGAGTCCTCCCACTGGTCAGAACTAGGAAGCAAATATCTTTATATCTATATATCATAATAACCATGCTTAGAACCTTCATTTTTATCTGAATGTTTAGAAACAAAACACAAAAATTGTTATACTAGACCAGTTGATTTTTATATACTAAATGCAATAATTCAAAAAGTCAAGTCATGAATGTATAATCATCAGATTATATTTTGGCCAGGCCTGGTGGCTCTTGCCTATAATCCCAGCACTTTGGGAGGTCGAGGTGGGAGAGCAGTTGAGACCAGTCTGGACAACACAGTGTCTCTGCAAAAGATAAAGAAGTTGGCCAGATGTGGTTGTGTGCATCTGCATTCCCAGTTACTCGGTAGGCTGAAGCAGAAGTATCACTTGAGCCCAGGAGTCTGAGGCTGCAGTGAGTTAGGATCACACCACTGCAGCTTAGGTGACAGAGTGAAACCCTGTCTCTAAAAATAAATAATAAGCCGGGCTCGGTGGCACAGCCTATAATCCCAGCGCTTTGGGAGGCTGAGGTGAGTGGATTGCCTGAGCCCGCAGGTTCGAGACCCACCTGGGCAACTTGGTGAGACCTCATCTCTACAATAAGTCAAAAATTATACAGGCATGGTAGTACATGCCTGTAGTTCCAGCTACTTGGAAGGCTGAAGTGGAAGGATCACCAGAGCCCAGCAGATTGAGGTTGCAGTGGCCAAAAGTGGCCACTGTACTCCAGTCTGGGTGACAGAGTGAGACTCCAACTCAAAAAAAATAAAATTAAAATAAATAAATAATAATATATATTTTTGGGGGGTTGGAGTCTTACTTCATTGCCCAGGCTGGAGTGCAGTAGAATGGCCACTCCAGCATTGACCTGCTGGGCTCAGGCAGTCCTTCCACCACAGCCTTCCAAGTAGTCGGAACTACAGGCACGTACTACCATGCCCGGCTATTTTTTTATTTATTGTAGAGACAAGGTCTCACCATGTTGCCCAGGCTAGTCTTGAACCCACAGGCTCAGGCAGTCCTCTTGCCTCAGCTTCCCAAAGTGCTGGGATTACAGGCTTGAGCCACCACGCCAGTCAATAATAATTTTTAAAAGAGTTATATTTCAATCTAGTTTTAAGACATTTGGTCCCAGATCAAACATTGTTTGTCATTTGACAATTCATTTATTAACAAATCATGCTTTTTCTTTATTTAAAGTAAACTGAAAAACATGTATTACTTAAATGAAGAAAGACTGGAAAATTGTAATGCAATATCCAATAATAGTGATATAAATTAAGATATTTTTACTTATTTATCACAACAAACAGAAGTGACAACATTTTTACCAATATTCTTAAAGGAAATGGAGGAATGATTGTTAATTGTTATGCAAAATTACTGAATCAAAAAATGTTGAACACTTACCTAGAGGATAAGGTTCCAGTTTATTTTCCCAATGTGCAACACCCTTCATGGTCTGACCCCATCCCCCATTGTCTTTTCTCATTCTCTTCCCTCCCTCTAGGCATAACAATCTAAGCATATTGGTTCCTCTTATAGATCCTTATGCACTAATATGATTGACATGCCTTTCCCTCTAACTTACCTACCTGGAAAGAGCTGCTGTATCTCTCAGGTTCCAGATCACATATCACCTGTTCTACAGAACCTTCCAGGCAGAATTATTTCTTCCTCTGGTCTCATAGTAGCTCCTATATTCTATTCTGACTGCTTATCTCTATATTCCTTATTAGGTGTGTCTTCCTTTATGACAGGGACTTTATTTTGTAATCCCAATACAATGCAATATCAACATTCAGGATAAATGTTTAATAGATGCGTGATTTTGTAGTTCCATTATTCTAAACTTGATAATTTTTAAATGCTTTGATCACAACATCTAAAACCTTTAAGATGACTATTAAAGAACTTTTTTCCTTTTATTTGAAAGCTTTGACAATCATTTTTTAGGTGAACATATGAACTCTTGTGCAGCATTATATTTTGTGACTGTCACTAACAGACCCCACAGGGGTTCATCAGATGTCCTGGTGATGAGAAACTGGGTGACATATCTATGTTCACTTTTTGGATTATTTTCTCCCTGCTCCCCTAGAACTTTCTCCTACACAGCTATACCTAGGGCCCATCTCACCACTATGTTTTAGACTCTGAAATGTTCCCCTCAGTCCAGTCATCTTTTCATTCTACCCCACCCACTCCTGTAGCAGCTCTTGAGCCTCCCAAGACTCCACCCATGTCACTCATTTCTCCATACTTCCTTTGGAGAGTCAGAGACCCTGAGTATAACAAGCACCCCTGAGTCATGATGAACATAGCAGCAAGTAAGAGACATTCCCAGGGGGTAGTGCTGCTCTCTAGAGAGCCACACAGGCTGCCTTTCAGCTCTTTTCTGAAAGCTGAGGGGACAGCTTTCAGAAAAGAACTGTCCCCTCCTGATCCCTAATGTGTTTTTTTATATTTATTTTTTCTTTTAAGACTATCAGGGTAAATATTCTAAGAAATACAGGATTAGAGAACATCTTTCTGCTGAGCCTAGTATATAGTTGATATAGTTGAGGTGAGTCTGAAACTGGGCATTTGGTTGGGTGGACAGGATTGGAGGGCAAATGAGCACCAGAGTGGTGAAAAACAGATGTTTGGGGAGATTTTGTGGCAAAAACGCTAGAGTGTAGAGAGGTATGATCTGACCAGTGAAGGGTCTTGGTTACAGAGATGAGATGTGAGTTGAGGGACTAAGCATTGAGAGCTCAGGGTACTGATATCCAAAATTAAAGGGAGAAATTGGAGTCTACCCAACTAGAATACATAAAATAATCTTTTCGAGTTCCTTCATCAGGATGCATTGCCTCCTAACTGTCATCAGTCCTGTCGGATATGTCTTTTTAATTTGACTTTTATACCTTATTAGCACTATTATAACATTGTTTGCTCACTTGCTGTATAATTAGTATTAGTTCTGCCCTCACATGTATATTACTGAAATAAGTAAAGATCTAATATAGCCTACTGAAGGGTGTAATAAACATAAGTGAAAGGTTTTGAAGTATTGTTAATGTTTTTTATTTTAAAGATGTGGGGTACAATTCAGGATTAGGTATACAAGTGGTCATCATGCAGGTAAAATTTGGGCCTCCCTTTAGTCCCCACTTTGTCTGGTTTGAGATCAGGTATACTTATTGATGTTGTGCCCCCACCCCACCCCCCGGCAGTTTCCAGCTACTACCAATCCCTTCTTATAGTATTATGGTAAATGTTCAGGGTCTGCTTATGAGTAAGAGCATGTGGTACTCAGTTCTTTGTTTCTGTGATAAATCACTGAGTATCATAGACTCTAAATCCATCCAAGTTGCTATAAAGTCCATAATTTTATTGTTCTTTATGGCTGCGTAATATTCCATCATGTAGATATACCACACTTTTTTTATCCAGTCCAGTTTTGATGGGCAGCACAGTTGGTTCTATGTTTTTGCGAATTAATTTTTTTTAATTATCCCATTTCTAGAAATCTAGTGACAGGCTTGATGTCACTAAAATTTAATTCGTTTAATATGCAGAGGAAGTTGTCATAACTAGCATATGATTTGACAGGTGCTGACAGGTCTCCAAGCAACCTGTTTTAGAAGTAGGTATTTCTAAACTAGGTACTTCTCTAGACTTGGTAGAAGTACAGGTTTGACTGAAAACTCAGTTTAACATTGGGGCTGCTTTAAGATAATGCATGTGTCTTTTAATAGGAGATAGGTTTAAGTTATAGCTAGTATTGCAAAGTATATATCTCTGTTGTTTTTCTTTTAGATCCTGGCTAGATAACAATGGGAAAAGTGCTGTTAAAAAGCTGAAGAATAGTTTGCCACTTAGAAAAGAACTAGATCGTTTAAAAGATGAACTATCTCATCAGTTGCAACTCTCAGATATCAGGTAATAAAGAAGAGAGTGTAATTTAGAGATTAAAAGAAACATGAATTACCTGCTGGTAAAGCTTTCCAGTAGCTTAATATCTGTAACTTTAACTATTTTGACAATAAAATATTCGTCACTTATCTTTCTATGAACATAGTCAAATGTTCATCTATTTAAGGAAACTTATTTCTTGTTTTAAATATTGAAGTAAGGTTTAAACACTGACATTTTTGGCATGATAGTTGAACTTTTTTATATAATGAGTTTGTAAAAATATATATATATTACATATACACATAATATATCAAAAATAATTATGATTCTGTCATGTAAGATTGATATTTGAGTTTAAGGAGAGGAAGGGAGAGAGGAAATGGATGTTGTGTTCTTGTTTCTATGTTATGTAGCACAACCTTTAAAGTAAGTTTTTATAAACTTGTAAATAACAGTTATATAAAGAAACATGCTGAAATTCATTATGAAAATACATTTAACAAATCTTAAAACTATAATTATGGAAGGAAAAATGAGGGGTCAGGTCAATCAGTCATGGACTCCCCATTACCAGAACCTTGAAAATCGTCACCTGGTCTCATTCTGTTACCTTTCCTGTAGCCTATTTTATTGTTTTCAACCCTCATTATCAGGACTTTTTTTTCGTATATTGATCCAGATGACTATTTGGGTACCATAACAGCACGTTTTCTCCTGTGCTTAACAGAGTACAGATAATGTTTACATATTCTGTTCTAGTCAAATCATCATTTTGCAAAATGATTCAAATTTTAAAAGCAAAGCCTTTCAACTTGCAGTGTGTGGAATGTTTGCGTGTGTGCTTATGGCTGTTCTTTTGTCATCACGTCAATTGTTTTTAGATCAACCTTTGATCTTCCTATTCTGTAGTCTAGTAGCATAAAATTTTCTAACAAAATAAGATTTTTTTAAAGTTTATAAAGTAAACAAACTACTGTGCTTGAAAATAACTTTTTGTAGTATAAATTTTAAAAGATCTGGGAAAGCTGGCTGGGATTAGGAAAAGTAAAAAGTGTCTTAAACATTTAAAAAAGCATCATTTTACAATACTGTGGAGAAATTTTTCTGCTTTAGTTTATACTGTGGTGTAGGTATCAAAAGATAAACAAGAATTCTGTGGGGTTCTCAATTTTTGAGAGTGTAAAGGAGTTCTGAGATCATGATATTTGAGAACCATGAGCATGAGGGCTTTTCCACTTACTGGAACATTAGCCAAAACTCAAGCAAATGGAGACTTTGTAACTAGTTGCTGGAGTCCGGCTCCAGCTGGGTTTAGGGTCTCCTGAATGAGGAATGGAATCGGCGTTGAAGGAAACACTTCGGACAACTGACTCTGTCGTGAGTAGGGCAGATGCTGTTTATTACCAATTAACAGTGAGCTTATATATCATTTAAGCAAACAAACAAACAAAATTCCTATAGCTAAATGTAATCAGTAACTTAATTGATAATCTTTAGCTGGGACAAAAAACAAAACAAGCAGTCCATGTGTGACGTCCTCCAGGAAGCCTCCCCGACGCACATTTCTCCACGTCACCGATTTCTTCAAAAAGTCTTGCAATCTTCAAAGCACACTGTTCTTGTTCATCATCCATGACGTTCCATTAACTGGTTATCGCCAGAAGCCCCTGAGGTACACCCTGACAATTACCAGGTTTCAAATCCCACAATTTTTCCAGCAAATAAATCATAAAATAGTCCTTAAAAACTCCTTCATTCTAAACATGTTAATTCCCTTAATCTACAAAACTTAATCTAATTAATCTAAAAATGCTTTACCCCTTAAAACCTACTTCAAATGTAAAAACAGACCTATAAATCATTCCCATAAGGATTGTTACAATTCAAATGTTAATGAATAACATATATTTAAATCAAATACATTCTAAAATTCTAAATCCATATAACAGAAAACAACCTAATATAACAATACTTATTTTCTTATGCTAAAAACTTAAATAAATATAATGATTACATTATAATTAAATCTTAATTTGCTAATCATAACACAAATCATAACAACTGAAAAAATAACATTTTTTTCAAAATTCAAAAACTCTTGTTAATCTTTAATCAAAACAAACACACTACTAAGCCATAATCTGTGTGCACCTGGTGTTTTTAAAGCCTATCCTCACAATGTCTGGGAGGGTTCAGAGGAGTTCCCGTAGACATCAAAAGAACACTCCTTGTTCCCATAATGAATTTTTCAATTGCAAAATTAAAATAAGCAGCAATGTAACTCAGCACTAGAAGGTCAGGGACATGATTAAACAAAAAAATAAGTAAAAATAAAGGTGACCTTTTATTGTAAAATACTTTTTGCTACTATGCATGGGGCTATGAATCATGTAAATTAGAGTTTTATTTTTCGCCTCCAGACTGTACAGAATTTTTCCGGTTGCATTAGTAACAAAAATGAAGAAGCAAGGGTTTCAGCTGCCTAGGCTCACTTTGCGGCCTGGTATCTTCAGCCCTCTGGTCTTTGTCAGCAGGCAGGCCTCCATGACTGGCTCCCAACAACTAGTAGCATTGTTTTTCATTCTAAATACCCTATGTGAAAGAATATTTATTAATAGAAGCAGTATTTAGTAGACTTATCACTTAAAGTTTTTTATTTCAAATAATAAAAATCAATGTTATTAATAATTATTTGAAATTATATCTTAGTTTTTCAATTGTGGTTTAAAAGAAAAAAACTTTAAACCAGTTTTTATCAGAAATGACATTCATCAGAATCAGTATTAGGATAAAGGGGAGCCTAAGATTTTTGGGGGGGCGGTTTTGGGCTTTTTGAGTTGGAGTCACCCAGGCTAGTGGCATGATCACAGCTCACTGCAACCTCAACCTCCTGAAGTCAGGTGATCCTTCCACCTCAGCCTCCCAAGTAACTGGGACTATAGGTATGTGCTGCCTCACCAAGCTAATTTTTTCTTTTCTTTTTTTTTTTGTAGAGACAAGATCTCACTATGTTGCCTAGGCTGGTCTCGAACTCCTGGGCTCAAGCAATCCTCTCGCCTTGGCCTCCCAAAGTGCTAGGATTACAGGTGTGAGGCTCAATACCTGGTCATTTTTTAAGAAGCTGTTTTGAACGCCTAATTTCTTCACATATATTATCTCATTTAACATGTATTACCTGGGAAGTAGAAAATGCCATCACTTTGCATGTATGAAAGTAAAACCCTAGCCGGGCATGGTAGTGCACACCTGTAGTTCCAGCTACTTGGAAGGCTGAGCCAGAAGGATCGCTGGAGCCCAGCAGGTCGAGGCTGTGGTGACTGGGAGCGGCCACTGCACTCCAGTCTGGGTGGCAGAGTGAGACTCCAACTCAAAAAAAGAAGAAAGAAAGTAAAACCCTTAGGAAGGCTAAAAGCAGCTTGTCACAGAGCTAGTACAGCATAGAATTAGAATTCAAAGGTGGGTTTTCTGATACTGCTCAAGACTAGCGCTCTTTATATTTACACAGCAGTGCCTCTGTGACATCTTGTCAATATCAGGTTCCATTTGTCCCTGAGGTTTAATATTAGTTTCTAATATGAACAGATTATATGATGCCATCAAAATAACTTTCTCTAGAATAAGATAAAAAGAACCTGATACCCAAAGGTTCCTTAAACATCTGACCCCATCTCCAGTCTTGGAGAGGTGGTTCCACCCTTTTTATCTGATCTACTTTCTAAATAAACTATTTTCCCTAATCTAAAAAAAAAAAAGAACCCGATAAAACTGGAATTCCTAACTGCAAATTAAATCTAAAACAAAACCATCATCATTGTACAATGTAGAGGATAAAAATATATTTTTCAAAGTTTTTCCCATTTCATCCTCTTATTTTGAAATAGAAACAACTTAGTGTATTTTCCTATTTTAAATCTTTGGACACCTGAACATAGTAGTAATGTTTTTACCCTTTGGTAAACAGTTCATTTTCCATTTGGGTGCTTCTTTAAAAATCAGCTAGCTTGGAAACATAAAGTCAGTTAAAATATGTTGTGCCTGCTTCAGAAAGAAACTGTTGGCTTTCTCAGGACTCGGTAGGTGAGGTGAGCACTCGTTCTCCCGCTGGGTGCTGCTTGTTAATGCCTGTGTGCTCTGTTGACCTAGGTGGCAGAGGAGCTGGGGAATCGCCCACCGCTGTAGCCAGCTGCATAGTTTAGGCCGCTTAGCACAGCAGAATTTGGAAACACTTAAAAAAGCAAAAGGTAAACATTTTCCACTTTCTTTCAGAGTATCTCTTAAGTGCTATACACATCTGTAAATTGTAGTGGAAAACTAAATGACTTTATCACAGCTGAATTTTAAAATCTGTTCCTTTGAATAATGTTGTGACATAAAATTAGCCTTTAAGCTTCTACTGACTCTAATCCCGAGTTTATACCCTAAATTTTTTTTTTCTCGAGTTGGCATCTCACTCTATGGCCCAGGCAGGAGTGCCATGTCATGCTCATGGCCACCCCAGCATCAATCTGCTGGGCTCCAGCGATCCTCCTGCCTCAGCCTTCCAAATAGCTGGAACTACAGGCGCGTGCTACCACACCTGGCTAATTTCTTATTTATTGTAGAGATGAGGTCATGCCAGGTTGCCCAGGCTGGTCTCAAACCCATGGGCTCAGGCAATCCACTCACCTCGGCCTCCCAGAGTGCTGGGATTACAGGCTGAGCCACTGAGCCCAGCCTATCCTAAACTTCTAAGAAATTATTTGCACAATGTTAAAAAAATGAGCCCCCAGACCATGACCAAAAGGTTTGTGTTTTATCCTCAGGATGTACGATCATATTTACAGATCGTTCTGGCATGAGCGCAGTAGGTCACGTGATGCTAGGAACAATGGATGTACATCATCACTGGATGAAGGTAAGAAAGAACTTAAAAATTAAACATCCCTTTCATTTGTCATCCATGTAATTCTGTTTCAAATAATGCTATAATGTCAGTGAACAACAACAACATTTTAATCATAGCTTCAGCTGTCTTCAGATCAATGCTTAATATCATGTAGTTAAAATACTTAAAAGGAAGAACTTTTTTTTTTTTTTGAGTTGGAGTCTCCTTCTGTCGTCCAGGCTAGAGTGTAGTGGCAAACTCACTGCCACCCCAGCGTCAACCTGCTGGGCTCCATCGATCCTTCTGCCTCACTCCAAGTAGCTGGAATTATAGGCGCACACTACCACACCTGGCTAATTTTGATTTATTGTAAAGATTAGGTCTCGCCAAGTTGCCCGGGCTGGTCTCAAACCCTCAAGCTCAGGCAATCCATTCACCTTGACCTCCCAAAGTGCTGGGATTACAGGCTGAGCCACTGAGCCTGACTAGAGCTTATTTTTTAAGGCAGTTTTTATCTGATAATATTACAATCCTCTATGAGGCACAGCCTGAAAGTCTGCATTCTCTTGTTTTGTTTTACTTGTTTTTAGTAGATTTATTGCAATATAACTGATACTTAATAAACTATACATATTTAATGTATATAATTTGGTAAGTTTTGACATATATATATGCCCGTGAAACCATTGCCACAGTCAAGTTAGCAAACACGTCCATTGCAGGAGAGTGAGAGTTTACAAAGCGCTTCCACCCCATCACCCCCTCCCCAAGCAACCACTGATCTGCTTTTTGTCACTGTAGTTTAGCTTGTATTTTTTAGAGTTTTACATAAGTGGAATAATTGAATATGTAAACTTTTTTGTCTGGTTTCTTTTACTTTCATATTTTGAGAATCATCTATGTTGTTTCATATACTGACAGTGTATTAATTTTTTTGCTCTGTAGTATTTATTGTATAATTATACCACAGTTTGTTTATCCATTCATCTGTTGATGAACATTAGATTGTGTCACTTTGGGGTTAGTCCAGATAAAGCTGCTATGAGCATTTATGTACAAATATGTGGGCATGTATTTCCTTTATCTTGGATAAATACCTAGAAGAGAATGGCTGAATCACATGGCAAAGTATTTTAACTTTTTTAAAACTGCCATCACTTAACTGTGTTCATCTTTTTAATCTTAGCCATTCTAATAGGTGTGTGGTACATTATGGATTTAATTTGCATTTCTCTAATAACAAATAATGGTGAGTATCTTTTCATGTGCTTATTTGCCATCCACGTATCTTCTTTTTTTAATTTGAGTTAGAGTCTCACTCTATCGCCCAGTCTGGAGTGCAGTGGCATGGTCATGGCCATCCCACCATGCCTGGCCCACATATCTTCTTTAGTGAAGTATCTATTCAGACCAAATATTTGGTAGAAAGTATTTGCAAACCACATATCTGACAGACTTTGTATCTAAACTTTATAAAGAACTCTCAAAAATCTCAGCCTATAATCCCAGCACTTTGGGAGGCCAAGGCGTGTGAATTGCCTGAGCCCGTGGGTTTGAGACCCACCTGGGCAACTTGGTGAGACCTCGTCTCTACAATAAATCAAAAATTAGCTAGGCGTGGTAGCACACACCTGTAGTTCTGGCTGCTTGGAAGGCTGAGGCAGAAGGATCACTGGAGCCCAGCAGGTTGAGACTGCAGCGGCCAGGAGCATGCCACTGCACTCCAGTCTGGGCAACAGAGTGAGACTCCAACTCAAAAAAGAAAAATCAGTTCAGCTAAAAAAGGGCAAGAGGCATGAAAAAACATGTCACCAAAGAGGATGTACAGATGATATACAAGCACACGAGAACATATTCATCATTAGCCATTAGGGAAATGCAACTTTAAACTACAATTAGATATCACGGCACACCTATCAGAATGACTAAACTTAAAAAGTGACACCACCAAATGCTGGTGAGGATGCAGAAAGACTGGATCACTCATGCATTGCTGACAGAAATGTAAAATGGTGTAGGCATTCTAGAAGCAGAGTATGGCAGTTTCTTACAAAATTAAACATGGCCTTACCATATGACCTAACAGTTGCCCTCTTGGGCATTTATACCAGAAGAAATGAAAAATTAGGTTCACACAAAAACCTGTACCTGAATGTTCATAGTAGCCAGAAAAACTAATGTCCCTCAGTGTGTGAATGGTTAAACAAACGGGTACATCCATACCATAGAATCCTACTCAGTAATAAAAGGGATGAACTACTGATACATGCAGCAACTTGGATGGATCTCAAGGGATTACACTGAGTGAAACAAGTCAGTTACATACTGAATGATTCTATTTATATAGATAGCATCTTTGGAATAATAAAATTATAGGGATAACAGATTAGTGGTTGCTAGGGCTTGGAGAGCAGGGGAACAGAGGTGTCAGTGACTGTGAAAGGGATCCCTGTAATGGAGCTCTCCTGTCTCTTCACTGTGGTGATGTCACACAGATCTGCACATGTGATCAAGTAGCATAAAAGTAAATACACACATACAAATGCATGTAAGTAAAACTGATGAAATCTGAGTAAGATTAATGTACTGTGTGTCAATTTCCTGATTGTGATATTATACACTGGATGAAAAGTATATGAATCTGCAGTCATCTCAAAATAAAGTTTATTAAATGTAGTTACCATATATACATTAATAACCTATTGATGAGGTGAATGGATTGCCTGAGCCCACGGGTTTGAGACCCGCCTGGGCAACTTGGTGAGACCTCATCTCTACAATAAATAAAAAATTAGCCGGGCATGGTAGCATGCGCCTGTAGTTCCAGCTACCTGGAAAGCTGAGGCAGAAGGATCGCCGGAGCCCAGCAGGTCGAGGTTGCAGTAGCCAGGAGTGGCCACTGCACTCCAGTCGGGACAACAGAGTGAGACTCCAAGTCAAAAAGAAAAAGAAAAAAATTAAAAATAAATAAAAATTTTAAAATAACCTATTGAGAGAAAAGTTGGAAAAGCGGGGAATAAAATTACTATTCACAAATGTTAGAAGTAGATTATAATTTGTAGAATTTTATGTTGCTATTGATTTTAGTGTAGCAGGGTTTTTGATGCCTTCCAGCTCCTCTTAAAGTTGTGGAGACCCCAACTTCTGATAGAAAAATCTAAGTCCTATTGGCCTTTTCTACCTTACTCCCTACCTCCCCCTTCAGACTGTCTCTTTCTACTCATTCATAGGCAGTCCCACTCTAGCTGTACCAAAGTCCTTGCTTTTGAACATGCTGTTCCTTTTCATGCTTCATTGTTTGCAGGTGCTCTTTTTTCCTTTCCCAAAACATTCCCACATTTACCTACCTTCTTTTTTTGAGGCATGGTCTTGCTCTGTTGCCAGGCTTGAAGTGCAGTGGCGTGATCATAGCTCATTGTAACCTCTAACTCTTGGGCTCAAATAGTTCTCCCACCTCAGGATCCTAAGTAGCTAGGATCACAGGCACACACCACCACACCTAACTAATTTTTTTATGTTTTGTAGACAAAAGGTCTCACTAAGTTGCCCAGGCTGGTCTCAAACTCCTGGCCTCAAGCAATCCTTTCACCTCAGGCTCCCAAAATGTTGGGATTACAGGAGTGAGCCATCAAACCCAGCCCATGTACATTTTCTAAACCTTACTTTCCTTTTAAGAATGGTCAAAGTAGACTGCCTTAGAAACATTTGCTTGATCTTCCTCTCTGTAGCCATTTACCCTGATGTGGCACTTAGTACTCTGAATTTGGATTTCTGTTTGTTTCCTTACACCCTGATCATAAGCCCCAGCCAAAGAGGGACAGACTCATTTAGTCTATGCTTCAAAGTGCCCAGTTCAGTGCTTAAGTACGTGGTAGGTGTTCAGTCATGTTTATTTCATTTAAGTGAATTTTATTTATTTATTTGTTTGTTTTTGAGTTGGAGTCTCACTTTTGTCACCCAGGCTGGAGTGCAATGGCACACTCACAGCCACTGCAGTCCCTCAATCTGCTGGGCTTAGGTGATCCTTCTGCCTCAGCCTTCCAAGTAACTGGAACTACAGACACACGCCACCATGACCAGCTAGTTTTTATGATATATTGTAGAGACAAGGTTTCATCAAGTTGCCCAGACTGGTCTCGAACCCCCGGGCTCAGGCAGTCCTCTCGCCTCAACCTCCCAAAGTATTGGGATTATAGACTGAGCCACCACACCCAGCCGAATTTAGTTGATTTAAAGTAAATTTTGAAGGAATAGACTTGGAGTTGAAATACATATACTTTATTTCTAAGTATACTTTATTATCCCATTTAATCATTCTATAGTGATTTCAATTCTTATCTGAATATTCAAATATTAGTTCTTATTGCACTTGTTTTTATGTACAACATATTTCTTATTTTCTTTTTTTATCTCTTCAATTTCTATCTAAAAACCCCTAATATTTGCTGTGGTTTGTTTTGAATATTAATATTTCCAGCATTATGTTCAGTCTTTCTTACCTCTTACTTGAACTTCCTTCTATGAAAATAATTTTCTTGTTAAAATTTTTCAATACCAGCCAGGCATGTTGACTCATACTTATAATCCCAGCACTTTGAGAGACCTAAGTAGGAGGATTGCTTGAGCCCAGGAGTTCAAGACCAGCCTAGGCAAGATAGTGGGATCTCATCCCTATAAAAAAAAAAATCAAAAAATTAGCCAGGTGTGGTAGTGTCTGTAGTCCCAGCTACTTGGTAGGCTGAGGTCAAGGCTGCAGTGAGCCTTGAGTGTGCCACTGTGCTCCAGCCTGGGTGTCAGGGTGAGGACCCTGATTCAAAAAAAAAAAATTCAATACCATTTATTGGAATCCTAAGATCATATTATTATAGTAACAAATATTTCTTTCCTTTTTTTTAACATTGTAGCTTTTTGAAAGATTGCCAAGTTATTTTGATCTTCAGAGGAGGCTGTTGCTTTTAGAAGACCAAATAAGCTATCTTTTAGGTGGCATACAAGTTGTTTATATCGAAGAATTACAGCCAGTATTGACACTTGAAGAATATTACTCTCTTCTTGATGTGTTCTATAATAGGCTTTTAAAAAATAGAATACCTTTTCACCCTCGAAGTTTGCGTGGTTTACAAATGATCCTTAACAGGTAAATATCGAAGACAGAAGGATTATTTTTGTTTCTTCCCTTAGGTGGGCTGTGTATATAATGACATTTAATTGTTTTGTATTTTAATGCATGGTTCTTAGGAACTAAGGAAAAGAATGTCACTACTTGTGTTAGCAACTCTCTTCTACACGTTAGAAAAGCCAACATGAGAGGATTGAAGGATTCAATCTCTAGAACATTCTTTGAATATATTGCCATTTACTGGGCAAAGTCAATCCTATAGAAAACTTTAAAGGATTAAACTAATAATCTGTAGCCAACATTTGTTTTTGTATACACTGTTTGCCAGGCACTGTACTGGGTGCTTCCATGAATTCTGTCTTTAGCTCTCACAACCTCACCATGAAGTAGGTTGCTACCTCCATTTGACAGATAAGGAAGGTTAGAAAGCTCAGAAGGGTGTGATCATCCTGATGAAGTGTGTCTTTGGGGGCACAAAGCTTTAAGTCAATGTTGCTGTTCTTTTAAAGTGAATTTTCTTGATGATTCCTTTTTAGTTTCTCAAAGACTAATAAAATATTTTCTCTGGTGGGGAGTAGAGAGGGTCAATGATTTTTCCTTTAATGTTCGTTTCATTCCAGTGACAGATATGCTCCAAGTTTGCACGAACTTGGGCATTTTAACATCCCAATACTCTGTGATCCAGCAAACCTCCAGTGGTTTATTCTCACCAAAGCTCAGCAGGCAAGAGAGAACATTAAGAAAAAGGAAGAGTAAGTACTATTTAGCCATCTGTAAAGTCACATCATTCAGTCTGACTTTTTAAAAAATTGATTTACAAAAGATTAGGCTTTGTAAGTATAATAACCTAAAATATGTTGCTACCGTGTACCTCAATTTGAGAAGCAGGGCTTGCAAATAAAAAATTCATTTCAGGAACAGAATAAAAAATAAAAACGGCTCTCTTGCTCTCTTTCACACTCTCTTGCCCTCTCTTGCCCTCTCTCCCCCTCTCTCACTCTCTCTCTCCTTCCCTCTTTCTCTCTT